>NC_056725.1:188785691-188793191 GCF_019279795.1 Protopterus annectens | reverse complement strand
TAGGAAATACTTCTTGCCTGTGGAACTTGGGGTACTCAGAGGCCCCACAATATCTGTAGCTACCAGGTGGCCTAATGGTTAAGGTGTTTGCCTTACAAACACAAGGTGCAGGGTTTGAGTCTCACAAGGGATAATTGGCTGGGCTTAAAATGGCTCGCAAGGGCAGTTAGCTTAGTACTAATCTATGAATCTATGAATCTATGAATCTGAAATGGCTCCTCAATCACAGGCAAAGGCATCAAAGGAGCTTTGACCTTGTCTCCTGCCTTGCCTACTTTTTGGCACAGCTCACAGGTCCTGCAGCATCCTGTTACATCCCTGGAAATCCCAGGCGAATAAAAATTCTGCATAATACATCTCTTGATACTCTTTATGCCCATATGACCTGCAAAGGGAATGTCATGGGCTATGGCTAGAAGTGCCAGATGGTAGGCTCTGGGCATTACCAATTACTGTATTCTCTCACCCTCTGGCCCTCCTTCAGGGGTCCATTCTCTATACAGTAACCCTTTGTCCCAGTATGCAGATTCCCCCTTTCCTTGAGAATCAGTTGCCTCCCTAGCTACCTCCCTCAAGCCTTGCAATGTAGGGTCTGAGAGCTGAGACAGTTTCAACTCTCTCTTTGTAACCCTTCCCAGCTCCCTTTCTGGTATCCTCTGACAGGGGTGCCTCACTGTCAGCCTGGGTACTACTACTCACCTCTGCCCTTGCAGTCACTCTGTCCAAGGGAACATCAATACCCACCAGGAGCTGTGGCTCACTTTCACTCTCACTGCTACAGAGTGGTTTCCTTCCTGATGTAACCACCTCACCAGTCCCAGCTTCAAGTGTGCTGTCTGTCTGGTTCCCCCCAGGCTATCAGACCCACATGTCTGTTTCCAAACCTGACTGCATGTAACTGCATGCACACAAGGTACTACATTATCAAAAGCATTCCCTGTCGGGACATCTGCAGGGATATTCTGAAACACACTTACTTAATTGATTCCTTTTCCACTCTCCCAGTCAAGGAGAACCCTAGCCAAAGGTATTTGGAATAGAGTCCCTCCTAAACTCTAACTGGAGTAGACTGCCCTAGCAAGTAGTGCTCCTCTTTAACCATTGCAGGCTTCACAATGGTTAGGTCAGAGTCTGTGCCTCTCTTAGTAGTTCATAGGTAGGTACTAGGCTATTGGCCCTAGGGCCTATATAAGCCTAGCCCAAAAGGTACATTGGCTTTCGCCACCCAAGAAAATTATTTTCCTGTGCCTCTGTCAAGCTGAGCCACAGAAGTGATCCCACAGTGAATTTCCTATTTCCCATCCAGTCATCAAGATTTTTCTTAAAGAGTGCTAATGAGGAGCTCTGTTTGACATAGATAGGTAGTCTGTGCCAGAGTATGGGAAGTCTCTGGGACAGGAATCTATCCCTCCAGCATGGTCTGTTTATTGTGGTGACAAGGGTTAGGTCCCTACAGTGTGTAGCTCGGAGGGATTGGGATTTCTTTAAGTGGAGCATGTCCAACAGCTCTGGGTTTGACATAGCTTTGTATGTTAGGCAGAGATCACCTCTGAGTAGGCGATATGCGATGGAGTAAAGCTGGAGTTTTTTGAGACGGTCTGCATAGGGCATATGTTTGAGGCCAGTAATCCTCTTTGTGAGGTATTTCTGTGGCCTCTCCAGTTGTTGTAGATGTCTTGTGAGGTACATACCAAAAGGGGCGCTGTACTCTATAATGAGTCTAATGAGTGATGAGTAGAGAGGAACAATGACCTCTTTTTTTCTGGATGAGAAACCTTTTGTGATGAGGTGTGACACGTAGAAGGATTTCCTGACCACTGTGGTGATGTGATTATCAAAGGAGAGACTACTGTCCACCTGTGTCCCAAGGTCTCTTATCACACTTTCAGTGTTAAGTAGACTACCACATATGTGGTAGTTCATGGGTACAGAGTTTTTTCCAAAGGGTGAGTAGTTGCCTGTTTCCCATGTACTAAGATAGGATATAACCTCTTATTGTAGTCTTGTACACTTGTTATCTCCAGACAACTTACTCCTGGCATTCTGTCATTATCACTTACTTGCTCTCCCACCTTTTGTTCCCCACCTTGCCTCCATGGACATCTATATGCTACAAGGCCCCACTGGTTACATTTAAAACATTTAATCCTTGATCCTGGCTGTGTACCTGAACTAAAGGCTTCCCCTGCTACTGGCAGAATCTGTTTGGGTGGTTTAGACTTCCCACCATGGGTTCTCTTAGACCCATGTGCAGTACTGGGTATCCCTTTCCTGTGCTGTGATGCCCTGCTTGCTAGGTATAGGTATCCTTTTTTACCCAACTCATCTGTGGTGTTGCATTCTCTATCTTTCAACCAGATTCTCATGTCCTCAGGCAAAGTGCAAAGGGCTTGTTCCCTCACCAAAAGGTCTGCCAGCCCTTCAGAAGTGGTGACATGATACCCACTCACCCACCTACGAAAATAAGTGCTTAACTCAGTAACATAATCACACACTTTCATCTGCTTGTGTATATGCTCACAAAACTTTTTTTCTATAAGGTTCAGTTGTTAACTTAAAGCATTCCAATAAACAATTTTTAACTGTGTTATAATTTAAGCAATCAGTATCAGACAATTTAGAAACAGCAGTTACAGCTTTACCATGGAGTAAAGCGGTCAGGAACCGTACCCAGACCCATTGGTCAACATTATACTGCTTACATACCCTTTCAAACATATGAATAAAACTACCCTTTCAAACATATGAATAAAACTATAAAAATTATCCCTCTCTGTAAATTGTGGAAGAAATTCACTGACCTTTTTTGCTTCTGGGGTTCATTTACTCCCTTCCTCATTACCTCCATGACCCTGGTGAAGAGTCAGCATTTCTCTTTCATGTTTCCTCTACCTCTCATTTTCTTCAGCCTCCAAATGTCTCAGTCTCTCTGCTGATTCTATTTCTAAATGTTTGGCCTCCAGTTCAAACCTCTTTAACTCCAGACAGATTTTAAGTCCTCTGAGGAAAAGTTGAACTGTCCATTTTCTGAGAGCTGTATATCCCCAAGGCTAGTTTGGTTATCTTCCTGGTTGCTTGTTTGCGATGCAGCTGTGATTAAGGCTGCAATCACTTCTGCTGTAGTCAGGTTGGCATGCACCAGTTCTTTGGCATGGTACATCTGAGCCAATTGGCTCCTTTTCAGCTTGCCATAATCCTCTGCTGACATCCCTGCCTGCTTTCTCTGACTAACTAAGCTAACAAAAAAAATAAAATTATTATGATATGAAACTCTGAATGTCTACCGTGTGACTGCTTGAGAGTACAAACACCTTCTTTAGTGACCACTGTTTACAGGCTACAGGAGTTCAATATCCACACCACTGGATCCCAATATGTGATGTGGTGGTCCCACCATGGCCAGCCAATTAATATGTGACGACCCATCACTGCCAACAAATATGTGACTTGGATATCCCACCTGTGGGCCCGTAATCAAGGAGCCTCAATCCTCACCGCTGGCATCTGTAGGGGGACGTTCACTGGGAGGATAACAGGTACACAAACAGTATTTCCAGATGCAGCTCTCTGCATCAAGTGCAATTTCCCTTAAGCGCACATGGAGACCACAGTCAGTCCGGGACTGGTGTCTTACTCTTTCTCCAGATCCTCAATAAGACTCCCCACTGGCACAGCTATAGGGTTGAGATATCAGCTGAGTGGTCAAGCCAAAACCTCCAGCACCCTCTGTCCAACCATTGCTTTGTGTCCCTGCCCAAGTAGCTGACACACACACTCTTTAAAGTTTGAGTTACATACACACAAACACAGACACACACACACACACACACACACACACACACACACACACACACACACACACACACACACACACACACACACACACACACACACACACACACACACACACACACACACACACACACACACACACACACCTCTGGGAAAGGCTGGCACAGGTTTACTAGCTATGCTCCCTTTTGCCCAGACTATAAGGTCATTACCATTGCCAGCAGTCACTCCTTATCAGCTACTTTAGAGCCCTTAACAAAGGGTGTCTAATTTTACTGTGTAATATTAATGCCAATACAAATGGTAGTTTGACCAAGAGCAAGGCCATTAGGAGTGGCCCACATATTGTCACCAAGTAAATATGCAAGTACTCTCAAAACTTAAATATCTCTACATGCATCAGCCACAATGTTTAATAATAAATAATAAAAGAACAAGACAATATTAAATACGGTATATATTCACAGTGACATCAGAGTTCAAAACACATGAAATATTTAAAATAACACTGCAGTACAGGCTCACACAGATAAAGAAAAACAAAATCTAAACAAAGCTTCAGTATATTCCTGGCTGTGTCTTAAAGAGTTACTACACCCTAACAACTTACTTAATTAGAGCAAGGCAGATGTGGTGAATGGTTCTTGTTGTTGTCAGGTCCAAGACAAAATGCAGAATGCTCTGTCTCACTGAGAGACTTCTCAAAATAATATTTAAAATATTACTGCTGAGATAGATTGCAGAATGACATAATTTCTTGTCATCTGACTTCTAGTTCCCAGGCAAACCCCCCACTGCTGGAAGCTGGCAGTATTTTGCATCTACCTGTAAAAATACCCAGACAAGGGCTTTAGCTCAGATCTTTGGCAGGTCGTGGAAGTCATAAAACAATTGAATTCCTTCATGCTTCCAAAGTAGCAATTAGTTCACCCCAAAAACAATATAGAAAGCTTCCTAGTACAGATTTAATGTCTCTGGCTGCATTGAAACATCTTTATGGCCTAGCCTATAAAGTGGTTTAATTTCAGATATTTTTCTAAAGTTTGCTGGATTGAGGTTAACCCCCCAGTTTCCTCCACTGAAACAGATACATTTAAACAGTTACAGTAGTGCACGTACATTTCTGTTCTCTTCCAGTAGGGTACACTGTGGATACATTTTAAGCACAAGCACTTTCCAAATACCTTTTCAACACAAACATCTGTACAAAGCAGTTTGATATACACATGGCATACAGTTCTAATACATTTGTAACACAAACATTTTATATGACATACAGTTCTAATACATTTGTAACACCAACATCTTGTATTAATTCGTTTGATATTCACAAATGACATATAATTATTTGCAAAATTCCAGCTAGCTGTGCTGGCAGTACCTCCCTTTGACACAACTTCCAAGATGGTATTCAATTTCTCCCCTTCCTTTCACTCACTACCCTGTGTTCTTGTGGTACAACTTTATCAGTTATTAATGTAGCTGCATGGCAATATATCCTATTTATTTCTGTTACATCACATGGAGCTCTATTTACAGTCCTAATTACTGTGTTCACTCCCGTACTAACTGTGCAAGATGATACTTAAAACCTGGGAAATGGCTATAACCCAAACATGGTTCTATTGTCAGTTTACAAGTGCACAATGGGCAATTTAGTGGTGTAAAAGCTGAACAGGACTTTGTCAGACCCCTGTGAGTGGACACTGTTCAGGCAGGTTGTCCTCTCAGTGGTGAGGAAATGAGGACTCCCAGAGACAGGTTTCTTTGCATCCCCCTAAAACAAACAGCTCAAAAATTTTTGCTCCTCGTTCCCATACCAGGATGCTTGGGTAGTGCATACCTTCTCCCTGAGCAGGGACAAACTCTTTTACTTATTTGACTCCAGCCCTTGATCCTAAGGATGGTGCAGAAAATGGTAAAAATAAAAAAAAGATCTTTGTTGCACCCTTTTGGTGAAGATAACATTGGTTCTTCTACCAGATACTAATTTCCGAAGAAAAAAATATTGTTTTGCCCAAACAGGTGGACCTGCTGACAGAGACAGTGGTACCCTGATACACCAAAGACTTGTAAGCCTCAGCCTGGTAACCTAAAGTATATAGCCTTACTACCCTTTGTACAGCTTTTTTATGAAATTGTGGGGATTGTAATGTGGGAGTCCTGGAAACCAATATTAGGAAATTATATCTGGAAAAAGTATTTCATGTAGACTTGAGCTATTAAAGTCAACCTGTCTGTTATAATGGCATATTTTGTTGCAGGATCCACTCACTCCTTATTTCTCAGAGAACAGTAAAACTTTGGGTGGGATTCAGAGAAAATATAGCTGTGTCACCATTAGGGCTTCTCTGATGAGCTCTTGTAGCTCCACTGAAATAAAAAGAGACTTAAAGACATGCAAGAGCTGCATAGAGCAAAAGCTCATTAATGCCTCATTAACATATCTCCAAATGGAGCGCAGTTAGGACTAACCAGGCTAGTGCTCTCCCTATCAACCCATGGAACATTGTTGCACAGGTACCCTTAAACATAAACACACACAAACATATATGCTTGCACACTCACACACATAGAGACAGAGATAGCTCAAAGCATACCCCCCCCACACACACACATTGTGGTTTTAACATATCCTCTTCTGCCATTGGCATCAATAGATGTACACTGTTATCACACTATTCCTCAAATAGTATAGTAGAGCTTGTCTGTGAATAACTCTACCCTACTATTATGATCCTGGGGAGAAGTTATGGAAACTTGCACAGGCATTATTTGCATTAGCCACACCTCAAGATTGCCATGTTTGCATGCAACTGTCTTCAGCAAAAATGTTTTTGTGCTACATGCCAGAGTCTTTTTATTTGAATCACTCTCATAATGCATTGTGCAATCCTGATACAAAAAGGATTGCACAGTGCATGGTGTGACGAAAGGAGGTACTACCAGCACAGCTAACTGGAATTTTGTAAATAATTATATGTTATTTGTGAATATCAAACTGATTTATACAAGATGCGTTTGTTATAAATATATTAGAACTGTATGGCATGTGTGTATCAACCTGATCTGTACAGATGTTTGTGTTGAAAGGGTATTTGTAAAATGCTTGTGTTTGAAATGTATCCACAGTGTGCCCTACTGGAGAGAACAGAAATGTACATGCACTATTGTTAGCTGATTAAATGTATATGTTTTAACAGAGCAAATTGGAAATCATGAGGTTAACCTCAGTCCAGCAAACTTTAAAATATATCTGAAATTAAATCAGTTTATGGGCTAGGCCATAAAGATGCTAACTCAAAGGTTTAAGTGCAGCCAGAGACACAAAGTCTGTACTAGGAAGCTTTCTGTATTGTCTTTGAGGTGAACTAATTACTCTGGTAGCATAGAGTTATGAAATTGTTTTATGACTTTCAGCACCTGCCACAGATCTGAGGAAAACCCTTGTGTATGTATTTTTTACAGGTAGGTGATAAGTTCTGCCAGCTTCCAGCAATGGGGATTTGCATGGGAACTAGAAGTCAAATGACCAGAAGTGGTGTCATTCTGCAAGCTATCCCAGAGGTAATATTTTAGATATTACTTTGAGAAGTCTGTTAGTGAGACAGAGCATTCTGTATTCTGTGTTGGGTCTGACAACAAGAAGAACCATCCACCACATCATCTGTTTTGCTATATTAAGTAAGTAGGGAATAGTGATTCTCT
>NC_056725.1:188653191-188780691 GCF_019279795.1 Protopterus annectens | reverse complement strand
AAACCTAAAATCCCTGTGCTACACCCTAACACTAATATCTGTACTCCACTTTCAGTCCCACTCCCAATTCATAAAAACACCCTCCTGTCTGCCATTCCCCATGTCCACAGCAAATACTTCTTTGCATACATCTCCCAGGACACAAGCAGATGATGCAACAGCTGTATTGCTAAACTCACAATTGCTTTTGATCACGATTAACTGGTAGGATGGGCTTATAGCAGTTCCTGTCACTGGCTGTGTGATACTGAAATTCTTGCAGCTTAGGGACTGACCTGCTATAGGAATCCTGTCTCAGAAAACAAAAAGAAATCACATTTGTACTACAAAGTCTTACAACTCTCTTTATTCTCCTTAAACATACAGCCATTCATAATGCCATCTGAATGGAGAGATAGTAAAATCAGCAAGCAAAGGAAAGTAGTACTGCTAGAACTGAATTCATCCTTAAGTTTTGGTGAGTACCTTCATGAGATGAACCCTGTTTTTACAAAATCTCACCATGACAAGACTGATATATAGATTGTATTTTACATAACATAGATCATGGACAAAAGTAGGTTAAAAAATAAAAATGATAGCTGGGTGCACAAGTCCCAGGATAAAAAGTGCCCAATCCTGGTGTGTGCACTGGTGCCAGGACTGGAAAAAAATGGCAATGTTGAAGCATCAAGACATGGAGACATTCCTACAGCAGGGCTAGGCCAGGCTCAGGGGGAAGATAGCCCCTCTGTTGTAGGAGGAAGTAGTAGTTCACAAAAAATGGAAACACTGACAGGACAAAAATGTATTTATTTTACATTTGTTTACCGGGAAAGTCCGAATGGGCATGCATACCATTTTCAGCGGAGGCCCAAAAGCTCCACAAAGATTAGTGCAGCAAATACAGTAAATACAATACACATGGTAATAAAGTACAGTACAGAGTCAACGTGTTAATAAGGTACAGTTTAAAGGCCAAGAAAGGAGCAAAAAGTAAATATACTATAAGGAGCACAGTGTGTTACAATAAACAATACAGTTGAAAGGACATTTTCTTTCAATCATTTGGTTACATTCACCAGTGGCTAGTACAGTAAAGACACATTGATTGATTAAGAGTATAGAAAGGAGTTGTTGCAAGCTGTTGCAAAAAAGGGCCAAAAAGATGGCAGAGTGGACTATTGAGGAAATGGAAGAAATTATCTAATGTTACTAATACTGTTATGCAAGAAGCCCGGAATTTCCAGATAAGAAGATATTCAAAATATTAAGATAGAAATTAGAGGAAAGAAAAATGCTTCCACCAGAAAAGCTGTCAAAAGCTTCAAATGCAGATTTGTGTTGATCAATCCAACAGAGCCATAAAATATATTGTATAAATCAAGAAACTTTGGGCCGTAAAGTCTAAATCAGGTCAAGTCACAGCATGATTGAACAATGAGTCTCCAAAGTAAGGAGAAACAGGTGGAGTGGGAGACATCTGAAGAAGAAATATGGACATGGGAAAGAAAAAGAGATTTAATATGGAGCAATATTTATGCAAAGCAGAAAGTAAAACTAATCAATACAAAAAGAGCAGCACCAAAGATATTTGAAGAGAAATACAGGCAAAGAATCTGGTTATAGACAGTTTTACAATATAAAAATAAGAAAACAAAGGGGGAAGTAGAAAACACTAAAGGAAGTAATGGAGGAGTTAAAGAAATAAAAATTGAAGTTATGGATTACCTGCAAAGTGAAAGATTTAGTGTAGAAACTCCAACCCTGGTAATGTTGCAGCGTGGTGGAATGGAAAAGCCAGTGGAACAGGAAGCATCTAATCACTTGCCACATGAATGTACTTTGGATCCTACAGTAGGAAGCCAGTACAAAAGTTCAGTTGGAGTTGCACAGCAAGGGAAGGAGCAGTGGGAACACTGATGCAGTCAATGCTGAGTAGTGATAGACCAGTGAACTGCCATATGAAAGAGCAATGGATGATGCAGGATATAGTTGAAGAGAATATGCCACAGGAAGGTGTTTGGGAATTTTCTGTAGAATGCCCGGAGGAAAGAGAGAACAAAGAATGTGCCCTCAATTTAGAAGAACATGATATAATGGAAGAGTTGCTTGATTTAATAGAGATGGCTAGACATATTAAGATCGATGAAAGAAATAGATTACAGAAACTTAATAATACCCAAAATGTTAGAAGTCTGATAAAACAAGTGAACACAGTAATCAAGACTGTTAACAGAAATTCATGTGATATAACAGAAGTGAATAGGGTATATTACTATGCAGTTAAATTAATAACAGAGAAAATCATATCACAAAAACAGAGCAATAAGGGAAAGGAAGAGAAGAAATCAAATGCCATCATGGAAGCATCAAAAAGGGAAAATTATAAAGCAATTAAGACAAGAGGTGTCACTGTTAGAATAGTATAGAAGAGAGAACAGATAAAGAAAAAAATATTTAGAATGATGGACATGATAAGAGCAATGTACAGTATCGGAACAGACCAGGATCTGTTGTAGACTATTGCAAATAATAAAATAAAGGCATCAGCACAGGCAGAAATGCTTAGTAGATATGCAAATAAATATAAAGGAAAAGTACAGAGTAAGCAATTCACTGATGACCTAAACAAGTTTTATAGAGAACTAGGAAACAAAGCAAAGGAAATAGAAACATCAACAAAAAAGGACAAAATGGACACATTTTGGACAAATATCTAAGAAGAATCTGTGGAACATAACAAAGATGCTGAATGGGTAGAATTAAAAAAGAAAAGCAGTAAGAAGTTCAAATGTACAGGATGTGAAATGGGATGAAATAACGACCAGAGAAACTGAAACAAAATTAAGAAATGCTCCTAACTGTAAAACTACATGCCCACATGCAGTACCTAACTTCTGGCTAAACGTGTTAACATCTTTACACAAAGATTTAGCCCTTAGTAAGAACTACTTATATGTGCATCCTGAACAGATACCAACCTGCTTAACAACAGGAAAAACAATACTCCTCATTAAAAGTGAACCTGCAAGCTATCCTAAAAACTATAGAACAATAACTTGCCTTCTAGAGATGTGTAAATTATAGACTAGAACTGATGCTGACAGAGTTTATAGTCATTAAGAAGAAAACTCAATCATGGTGATAGAATAAAACGGTAACAAAAGAAAGTCATATAAAACAAAGGATCATTTGTTGTTAAACAAAGTCATAATGGAGAATTGTAAAAAAGGGGGACTGATCCAAGTATGGCATCAATAGAGTACAAAAAAGCATTTGACAGCATCATAGGTAAAGGAGTACTTATGTATAAGATACACCCTATATTGATCGGTGTCCTTACAGTGACCATGAGACAGTGGCAAACCACTTTACAGCTAAGTCATAATAAAAGACAAATCATTATACTAGGGATAAAAATTCAAAGGGGGATATTCCAGGGTGACATTATCATCGCTGCCATGTTGTCTTGCCTTTAACCCATTAAGCTTTCTACTTAACAGATTAGGTAATGGTTACAATTGGCAAGAAACCAAAAATACACTTTCGGGTAAAGTCGCAGGTAAACAAAATCCCAAAGTAGTCAAAACACGGATGCTGTGACTTGCACGGCAATCTTTTAAATGAAAAACAACTTCTATAGCAAGAAACAAAAAACTCCAAGTTTATTAGCAGAATGGTTTGTTAGTTTAAACATGCTTAATTAAATGGGAGTGGTGTTTTCTGTATTTAAGTGATTTTTGCAGTTGGTTTTTGGTCTGAAGAAGCATTGCGTTATTCAAATGTGAAAGCGCTTACCGTTTTGCTAATAAACTTGAAGTTTTGATTCGTTTCTTGCTATACAAATCATTTTTTCATTTAAAAGATTACAATGGTTACAGTTTGGCTCCTAGAAAAAAGTGTAAAGGCTTCTCATTCTCTATGTGTAGATGATTTAAAACCATATAGTTCATCAGATGAGAAGCCGAAAGTGTAAGTGGTCAAAGTTTTCTCAGATAATATACAAATGCCATTTGGTCTTGCTAAATGTGCAAAAGCAACATATAAAGCAGAAAAGCTGCAGCACCAAGAAAATATTAGTCTGGGACAAGAATGTGATACAAAGGAAATTGAGTGGGGAGGGACTGCATAAATATTTGGGAATTGGTGAAGGATCGCCAATAACACATGAACAAATGCAAACAAAACTCAATAAGGAATATTTTAGAAAACTAAATTTAATACTGAAAACAGCCCTAACATCTAGGAGTAAAGTCCAAGCTATAAAACAATTTGCTGTTCCTCTTCTAACTACCAGTTTTGTGGAAACTGACTGGCCCCAAAAGGTATTGGATCAGTTGGACAGGAAAACAAGAAAAATGCTTCACACTTATCAAATGATATATAAAAATCGGTGTATAACAAAATTATATATTCCCCGTTCTAAAGGAGGTATGGGTGTCCTTGAAACTGATTACATGTATAGATCTGCAGTCCTAGGATGCATACATATTTGCTGACCTCACCAGATTCAAACATAATGAAAGTCTTAAAACATGAGGTGTACAAGTCTAAGATGACTTCCCTGTTTAGTTTAGCAGAAACATATTGGTGTCAAGTGGGAATGAAAATCAAAGCAGAAGTAGGCAAAAAATCAAGCAGCAAATGAATGTGCCAAAAAACAAAAGAAAGACAGAATATAAGGAGATGGATCAGATGAGAACAACCTCATATCGATCATGATCTCATGCAGGAATGGTTAAGGAGAGGTGAATTTAAACTGAAAGATGAAAGGTTAATATTGAAGGCCAAGGATAGTGGACTACATGCATATTGGTTTACAAAGTCCATTGAACATGTCGGAGAAACAGACAAATGCAGATTCTGTAAAACAGAACTGGAAACAGTCACACATCTTTTTGCTGTGTGTGATACACTGATGGCAAAGGGGATGTATACTGAAAGGCATAATAAAGTGGCAAGACTGCTGCACTGGGGGTCGCACAAACATTACAATATTGAAGTAGCTGAGAAGCATTGGAAAGATGAGCCATCAAACATTATAGAGAATGACAAATTTATATCACATGGGATCACCCATTACTAACAGTTTAAAATATATGTGTGAAAATAGGATATAGTACTCCTTGAAAAGAAGACAAAAGTAGCATAAATCATTGAAATTGCTAGTTTAACGAACTTTAATCATACTTTGATTTATGAATGAGGTCCATTCCCATCACGGTATTAGAAACCCAAAAGACCTGGAGAAATGAAACCCATTAAATAGCAATAAAATGACAACTGCTGTTACAAGCAATAAAATAACAACTGCTATTACAAAACTTCCAGTAAAAAGTAATGCTCACTAACCGTAAAACCACCTTCCTGACCATTGCTGTTATCCACATACACAACCATATACTGAATTAAAACAGCATTCTTTCCAGTAAATTATCAGTACTGTAAACAAGAACACATTCCATAAAACTGAGGCATCTGACATAAATATTAAATACTAACTACCAAATGACATGTACAGACTGAATTCAGTGACTAACAAACACATTGCAACACTAACTTGGCTACATCAGCAAACAGATATACATACGCACACATGTACATTAATAATGACATCTAATTTAAATTAAAATTCCCCTGTCCTTTCTGTCTCTTTCTCTGTGTAAAAAAAACTTGGCCGACATGACAGAGAAGCACATGGCAGACTGTTCATGGTTCACTATCACAAAGTTAACATAAAAAATTACATTATTAAAAAAGAAAACAAACATAACATTCACATATCCCCCCACTGAAAAAATCTTACATACTACTCATATGGGCCTAATTCCAAAAGATTGTAAGTGACTAACTTCAGAGAAAGGCCTGTCTAAAGACAGACTTACTATGGGGACCAGATTCCAAAACACCTGCAGTTAGCCTGCCCTTAGTGTAAGTGGTCACTTACACTGACAGCAAGTCTTTTGGAATCAAGGCTTATAATTAAAAAAAATAAATAAATAAAAAATAAACCAAATTAAGCCAAATAAAAAATATTGCTTACTCATTGAGGACTGAATAGAATAATAATTAGTCCACAATTAAAACTGACACCTTTCTTCAAGCCATCTATCCGCAGCCTCTTTTTCCCATTTTTGCATATGGAGTCAGGGTGTCACTTCAACAGTGACAATCATCTAGAGCCCATGTTTACACTGCTGGGTGTATAGCCCTGTTGTGATGGTTCATCCACACCACATACTGCAGGCACACTCACAACTATGGCCAATTTAGAGTGTCCAGTTCACCTATTGCATGTTTGGAATGTAGGAGGAAACTGGAGCACCTGGAAGAAATCCACACAAACACAGAGAGGACATGCAAAGTCTGCACAGAACGTACCCTAGCCAAGAATCAGTCCGGGGAACCTCTTGCTGTGAGGCAACAATGCTATTTGCTGTACCACTGTGCTTCCCGTACTTCAATAACATATTTATATTGAATTAAAACTAATACTTGTTCTTTTTTTAATGTTATGTAATGTACTGAAACAAGCTGCCAGACAACTTTTAATTCCTCTCC
The DNA here is from genome assembly GCF_019279795.1 of Protopterus annectens. Classification (NCBI taxonomy): domain Eukaryota; kingdom Metazoa; phylum Chordata; order Ceratodontiformes; family Protopteridae; genus Protopterus; species Protopterus annectens. Next base: position 188,774,148 of record NC_056725.1, on the reverse strand, counting down.
CTTCCTTGTACCATGATTATGTGCTGTCAAATGACTGTCCTCTGTAAGGGAGAGGAATTCCTAACAATGATATCATCATGGTGACATATGCAATGAAGTACAATGCAGAAATGCAGTCCCATGGCTTTCAGAAACTTAGAGAATTCATGAGAGCATTAAAAGGTAAGAAAACATTTATTTTACAATTTAAAAGTTAAAAGTGGTGCTTGTGTGAAGCAGAAGTTCACATAAACATGCTAGAGTAGCTGTGATGCCATTCTGAAAACATTTTTAAAAAGTTGCACACGATCTTTTAGGTGAACTTCTTCAAGTAGAGATCGTCTGCAATTACTCCCACTACATTGGATAAGTTGCTGTAAACTTGTTGACCTACTGTAGCTGAAACGTTTACAATCTCTGCATGTATCACTTTGCTGAGAGAACTACACCATGTAAATACTGCAAATATTTTATCTATTTTTGACATTGCTTGAAATATTGTGAGTATTGTTTCATGTTACTCCTTTGCCATGTGCATTTATTTTTTCTACGCAGTTATGTTATGTATTTTCACTTTTGTTACTGATTTTTTATGTACTTTGCTCCTCTGGAGCCAGACTCATGGCTGAAAAGATTCAGTTGTATATTGTACATATTTCCAGATTGCATGAAATATTGGGAATATTGTTGTTTCTTATTACCCCTTTTCTAAGTGTATTTACTTTTGGTATCCATTTTCCTTATGGTATGATGTATTTAAACTTTTGTTCCTTTTTTTTGTATTATGTCCTGTATTCCATTGGAGCTCATGTTGTGGCTGAAAAGGGACAATAGTCCCCAGCTCCTGTTAGGATGTGGTTTATTGACTTCTGGGAGGACGTTCTTCATCCCAAAGGGCATCTTGTTGAACTAATACATCCCAAATCTGGCTAGAGAAACTGATCTTTCCCTACTTGACAACTACTCCCCCATCAACAAAAACAAGTGCTTATTTCTGTAGTATAATCACTTACACTGTCATCTGCCTGAATATATACTGTATCACTGAAAAATAGTGATATGTTAGTTTATGTATAAGCCTCACAAGCTATTTGTGACTTGCTACTATGAGTCCCAGAATAGTGAGACTGAATGAGTGAAAAGGCAGACTTACATATACTAAATCCAAGATTGCTTTGTCTCAGGTATTCCCTTTTCTCTGTGGTATGGCAGTCTTGAAGTAAGTATATAGTGGAATGTTGGGGGTGCAGCCTGCTATCAACACAGACATATTAATTCCCAGGCAGGCTGGAGTCACATTTTTGAGAAAGTATGAGCTGCACTAATCCCATGCTTTTTTCTTCTACCCCCATATGACATGTACACTGAAACAGTCTTCCTTTCCTAGTGATGATAGCATCACTGAGCATTCACACATGTTTACTGTACCTATAAGTACCTCGCATCACTGGCTGGTATGCTAATGCCATTAACTGATGAAAGTAATTTAATAAATTAATACATTAAAATAATATTATTCCATCTAGTCCCCCCACAAAACACACACACACACACACACACACACACACACACACACACACACACACACACACACACACTAGATTATTGGTTTTCTTCTTCCCTTTGGTGGCTATCCATCACCTCTCTTCTCAAAAGAGTGTTAGTTTTATGTTAGTCTTGTCTGCTGCCATTTTCTCTTTTCACCTCTGGACCCCCATCCATGTTGCTTTGCTCTTCCTCAGTACTTTACACATGTCCCTATTTTCCAATTAGTTTTCGACCACAGCGTCCTCTCCTCTTGTCTCTCTACCTGCCCATTTTGATGCATGAAGCCAGAGAAATATAAAGGTAACATAAGTAACTACTGAAAAATAGTTCTTTTTCATCTCTTGGATGCAGTTTTATATTACAGTGCATTCAGGCATCTCTAGCTTATCTGTGTCCCTGTACCTGTTTCTACTCTTAGCAATCATGTGCACTGTAGGCTTTTTCTCAGAAAAGACTTTTGTTAAGATAAGGGAGACCTTTTGGGATTCTCAGTAATGTGTTTCACACCTCAGCTAATGTTTTTTTACCCACTGGCAGAAATCCATGCTCAGCATGTGTCTGATGGGTCTTGTAGCCCTTTACTTTCTTTCTCATAATAACTTCTCAGTTGTCTTTTCTCAAATGTTAAACCAATTCATTCACCTTGTGCTCCAGAAGTCTGGCAGTCATTTCTGTGTGTAGCAGTGACTGATGTCCTGCTGTGCTAGATTTTTGTCTATAGAAATACATAAGGCATTCATATTTATTTATTTTTATTTATTTTACATTTGTTGACCGGGCTAGTCTAGCTGGATATATGTCCATTTTCAGTAGAGGCCCGGGGAGAAAAGCTCCAAGCAAAAAAATGGGAAATTTAACAATGCATATAACTATGAGAAGTACAATACAGAGTTAGCACTCTGATAGAGAACAGTTATAAAATAAATTTGTAAAACTAAACACTTTTAGTGGAAATTAAACTAAACAATTCTACAACTCACAGTAGAAGGTATAAGCAAGTCTTACAAAAGGGAAAAGAATATATATATTATTCTAAAATTCCTGAGTAAGAGTCAATAGTAGTAAGTCAGTTTGGAGGTAGAGGTTATAGGAGTAGTGTATAGGGTTATGGATAGAAGTGAGAAAAGATGTCAATCTGGGTTAGTGCATGGACAGAGCCAATGAGCTTTGAGATGTTCTTTAAGATGTTTTTTAAAAAGAGAAGTAGAAGCAAGGGAAGTTAAGTCAGCAGGAAGCTGATTCCAGAATTTTCCTGCAGTGTTTGAGATGAGTGAATCCCCAGCTTTGTTGTTAGCTTTATTAGAGGAGACTAGAAGTTTGTTAGCAGAGCGTAGTGTAGGTAGATTCGTATAAGGTGTAATAAGATTAGTGAGGATAGGGGTATTATTAGGGTGGTATAGGATCTTTTGAGTAATAAGTAGTTGTTGATAGAGTATGTGGTTATGAAGTTCTAGCCAGCCAAGCTGTTTGAGGTTAAGGCAGTGGTGAGTTTTAAAGGGGGAGCTTGTGATGAATCTAGTTATGCTATTATAACAGGTAGAGAGTTTAGAGAGGTTGTTTTTGGATAGGTTGGTGTATATAACAGAGGTATAGAAAAGGGTGGAAATGAGGTGAGTCTGGGCAATTGTTTTTCTTGCAGGAGGGGTAAGAAAGGGTTTTATTCTATAGAGGGTGCCAAGTTTTTTGTTGACAGACTTAATAGTTGAGTTAATGTGTACGTCACAGTTGAGTTGATTATCAATAGTTACACCTAGTAGGCGGGTTGTAGTCTCTGGGGTAATGTTGGTACCATTGTTAGAGGTTATAGAGAAGGAAGGAACAGGTGATTTATGAGTAGGAGTAAAGAGTAGTAGTTTTGTTTTTTTGGGATTTAGGAGGAGGCAGTGTTGCATAAACCAGTCTTCAACCTTCTTAAAAACAGTTTGGGTGAGAGAGTGGAGAGAGGTTATACTCTTGGCTGTACAGATTAAGGTGGAGTCATCTGCATACTGAATACAGGTGGCTTGGGGTATGTTAGTATGTAAGTTGTTAATAAATAAGGAGAAGAGTAGGGGACCTAAGATAGAGCCCTGGGGTACTCCTATTTTTACTGGTAGTAGTGAAGACAGGATGTTATGCCAAAGTACTGCTTGCTGTCTATTTTCCAGATAAGATCTAAACCATTGTATGGCTTGAGGATCTAGAGAGTGAGCCTTTAGTTTGTCTAGCAGTAGGTTGTGGTTAACCATGTCAAAGGCTTTTGACAGGTCAATAAATAATGCAGAGGAATATGAGTTATTGTTACGATTTTTATTTATGGAGTCAGTAAAGGATAGAAGGGCAGTTGATGTACTGTGGAACGGCCTAAAACCATGTTGGCAGTTTGCTAGTAGGTTATTTTGTAATAAGTGGTTGAGTAGCTGTTTGTGAATACATTTTTCCATTATCTTAGCTAATGGGGACAGTAGGGCAATAGGGCGATAGTTAGAAAGCTCAGTAGATTGTCCTCCTTTATGTAGAGGGATGATATGGGATATCTTCCATAGAGCAGAGATTTTGCCCTCAGAGATAGATCTGTTAATAAGGATAGAGATGGGATAGTCTACGGCTTTAGCGGCTATTTTTAGGTATTCAGATGGGAGTTGGTCAGCAGAAGGGGTTCAAGGCTTCAATTTTTGAAGTAGCTTACAGATGAAAGATGTAGATACAGGTTGTATTTGAAAGGTAGATAAAGAAGTATTGCAGATATTTGGTTGGGAAGCATTGAGAGAAGGTAAAGAATTGGCCAGGGTTTGAATGGCTTCTGTAAAGTAGTTATTAAAGGCATCAGGGATCAGGTTGGAGTTGTAACTATTGAAACCGGTTGGGTTTGGAGTGGTGGTTTGGCCTGGTTGAAGAAGTTTGTTTATCCCACTCCAGAATTTTTGTGGGGTTTGTTGATTGGTTTGTTGGAGGCCGAGGTAGTAATCTTTTTTGTCTCTAAGAATATCATTTGGTGGAATTTCTTAGTTGTTTAAATTGGAGGTGGGTTGTTGGACATTTGGTAGATCTCCAATTAGCCCAGATTTTATTTCTGAAGTGTATCTTTTGCCTGGTTTATTTTGTGAGCCAGGGGGAACATTTGTTTTTTATTCTAGTTGAGCGGTAAGGGGCATGGGAGTCTAGGATATTAAGAAATTTAGTGTTGAAGTAGGTAACTGCTTCGTCTAGTTCTAGATAGGTTAGTGGTTACCAGTCACAAGCTTGCAATTCGGTTAAGAAGCTGTCTGTGTTAAAACTTTTTTTGACCGGGAGGTTTTGAGATTATGTGTGGAGGGAATGTGGGTTTTTTGTTTAATAATGTAGGTAAGTGTGTGGTCACTGATATCATCTGGGAGGGTTCCTGGAGTATAAGATTCAGGGTGGCTGTTAATAAGGATCCAATCCAGAGTACTTTCCTTGTTAGTGGGTTTATGGATTCTTGTAGGAGTTGTAATTAGTTGAGAGAATCCAAAGAGGTTTATATGGTTGGTGGGGTTGAGAGAACTACAAGAAGACCAGTCTATATTAACGTCACCAAGTACAATGGTCTCATGGGGTAGATGGGTAGAGAAATGACTAAGCAAGTTTTCTAGAGAATTTGTATTGTTACCTGGAGGTAGATACATGCAAATTATATAGATTGATTTAGAGTTATTGATTTGGAGTTTGATAGTTAGGGTTTCAGATTTGGTATCTATTGATGGGAGCACATTAATGAGGGAAATTTGTAGGTTCGATTTGTAAAGAATGGCTATACCCCCACCTTTTTTCATTTTACGGTCATTTCTGAGGATGTTATAGCCAGGAGGGCTAATTTCTTGGTCGAGAGTATATGGTTTTAGCCAAGTTTCTGTAAGACATAGAATGTCAAATGAGTGTACATCAAGGAGTGCATGCAGGTGGGAAATTTTATTGTTTATACTTCTTATGTTAAGGTGAGCTATCAAAAGGGAGTTAGTTGGTTTAATAATTGTAGAAGTTATAGGTACTGTTACATTGGTAGGGTTAGTTATGGCGTCAGTATAGGGGCCAGGGTTTGGATGAATGTCACCATCTAGGAAGGTGCTGCTGGGGGTATTGTAGAGATTTTAAGAGTTTATGAAGGCTATTAAGAGTCTTCTTGGTAGAGAAGTGAATAATGTGAGTTGTTTTGTGGAATTTAGGTAAAGAGTAATTAGAAACATAGGTTATGTTACTATGGTTAAGGGAGAAGGTGAATGTGGATGATAACGTTTGTTGGCTATGATGGTTTTGTTCAGATAGAGAAAGATATTCATAGGAGGTAAATGAGTATGGTATGGTAAGAATTGCTAGTGTGGTAGTTAAGAGTAGTAATTTGGTTAAATTAGTTTTATTTGTAGAAGCCATGGTAAGAGGATTTAAGTAGGGAATAGTTAGTGTTAGTATGTATTGTAGTAAGGAGACAAAGTGTTTGAAGATGTTGAGCAGGTTATAAGTTAAGTTGGTAAGTAGTTAACAGGGTTAGATAGGAGGTAGAGTAGTGTAGTTAAGGTTAGAAGACAGAGGGAGTGGTAAGAAAGACAGATTAGTAGTACTAATCAGGTGAGAGAGTTATGGGAGTGGCTTGGTGATGTAGTGGTATGTGATAGGTGGAGATAGGAAGGGGGAGTGGCAGTGAAGTATAAGTGTAGGACCAGTGGGGGTGGGTGGGAATTGGGGGTAGGGTAGGGGAGTGGAGTGAGCCCCTAGGGCGAACGGAGCGGGTAGAAACAGACAATGGAGCAGCTGGAGGAGAAACAATCAGTAGAGCTCAGTCTAGAAGGTAAATCAAGTATGTCTAAGGAGAGAAGGAGCAGAGAAAAGTTAGAGGTCTGTTAGAGACACTGGAGAGTATAGTGAGTTAAAATAGAGGGTATATTGTAATTTCGGAGTCGTTTAAGGTCAAAGAAGTTTAAAATAGATAAAGCAGAGGAACAAAGGAAAAGCAGAATAAATCTTGGAAGGGATAGGGGTGCCACCTACAGGGCAAAGCTAGAAGTACAAGCAGCTACAAAAGGAAGGTAGGCTATGGCAGATTACAAAAAGGGGGAAAGGTAGTAAGAGGGATACTAATAGGTGATGTAATAGTAAGGTCAACAAGGTAGCTAGTTTGGGGGGAGGGAGGCTACTGTCTGACTGTCCTCAGAGCTTACTTTAGAACCCCTAAAGTTACAGTGATCAGTACTATGCTTTACAGGTAGGCCATGGAAACATACTTTCTTAATTCCTTAACAGAGAGTGCAGGGAGTAGAGGCAACAAGACAAAACCATGGGTCCTTTGTCAGCTGGTAGGTAGATTCTCAGAAGAATTATAGGCTGGAACAGCACAGTGAAGATCAGGGTATTTCTTAATTCCTTAACAGAGAGTGCAGGGAGTAGAGGCAACAAGACAAAACCATGGGTCCTTTGTCAGCTGGTAGGTAGATTCTCAGAAGAATTATAGGCTGGAACAGCACAGTGAAGATTAGGGTATTTCTTAATTCCTTAACAGAGAGTGCAGGGAGTAGAGGCAACAAGACAAAACCATGGGTCCTTTGTCAGCTGGTAGGTAGATTCCCAGAAGAATTATAGGCTGGAACAGCACAGTGAAGATCAGGGTACAGAGGAAAAAGATGCCAGGCCAGGATCAGACAGCAGCCAGGGGCAGGATATTAACTGTTTTATCCAGCTTAACACCGTCTGCTTTGGTAATATTAAGCCACCTAAATACCTCCTATTGGCATAATAATTTCTGCATTCCTTTCTTTTTATATGCACTCCTCCCAGCTTTATTACAGATACTGAAAAATGTCTTGCTTGTTTTGGCAGTTCTCTGGTGTCATTCCTTTATACAATTGCGTGGTCACAGTTTGATGTGTACATTCCAGTGGTAGGGAGGCTCCACTGGTGAGCATTGGGTGTGACTGTAGATAGCTCAGTAAAGTAGTCCTGTCTAGCTTTTCAACTGCAAGCCATGTGAATAGCATATCAACATAGCAAGGGCATGTTTATATATAGTATAAGTGCATTACTGGGATGCAATAGTAAATTATTCACAGGAAAACCACAGCTATTTTTCTCATGTTTCGTTTCACTTTCTTTTTGATTTATGAATATGTGCTATGCTTTTAGTTTTTTCTGTATTTTTTTTTTTTGGAGTCATAGTTTCAACTTCTTTGCTCAAGTATTAAGGACAAAACCAAAAATAATGGAGATACAAAGGCCCAAAGTCAAAGGACATTGTTTTAATTACTACCTTGTTTCACTTTTAAAAAGGTAGCAGGAAAACAAGTTTTGCATCAATATGCATTTTCTGAATAATAACAAATATGAAACTCAAATGTTTGGTATTATTACTATTAGGGGTTGGGAGGGTGACCTAATGGTTAAGGTGTTTGCCTTACAAACACAAGGTGCAGGGTTTGAGTCTCACAAGAGATAATTGGCTAGGCTTAAAATGGCTCACGAGGGCAGTTAGCAGGTATTTACCAGAAAATCAAAACATTATGAAAGACAGGATAAAAACAGAAAGCAAAACCAGGGAAGGACATTCTGCAAAACTGGGGGCAGCTGAAAGGTATGATCAGACTTATGTGAGCTTGTGAATTTAACATATTCACATTTGTTGGGAGGTATCAGTGTGTATCTGAAACAAGTAAATAAATGACCCTCCAATATGCTGGCTATAGAGAGATGTTCTACTACTTATCTTTCATTAATAGACAGAATAAAAATCTTATAAATGTGTGAAAGAATCCTTCTGTTAGTGGTTACCAGACTGTGGATTCGTTTGGAAGAGCTTTTTCAATGGAGTATTTACACTAATGAAATTGCTTGTATATGTAAGCTATATTAGATCACAAGTGTTTTTTTTTTTTGTATTCTCATTCATGCACCAGAGCAAGGTCTTTACATGCAACCTGTTTGGTTTGTGGATATTAAATTGTTGGCTACTGTTGGACTTTACATTTTTTTTTTATTTTTATTTTATTTATTTTACATTTGTTTACTGGGAAAGTCTGACTGGACACAGGTTCATTTTCAGCAGAGGCCCTGGGAGAAAAGCTCCAAAATGTATTTATTTATGTATTTTACATTTGTTGACTGGGAGAGTCCAACTGGATTACAAGTCCATTTTCGGTGGAGGCACGGAGAGAAAAGCTCCAAGAGAACAATTTTTTTTACAAAACATAGTTTTAGACAGACTTTTGACATACAATTTCCATAGGCGAGACTTTGGCATACATATTAACTAACAGATAGGATACATTCATTCTCTGCAATATAATATTAAATTTTAGAAGATATTCCTAAGTTTAGGATTCCTGTGATAGATTTACTATCAGAGTAAAAGCAGAGACATGTAGAATAAAGCTTCGAGAGAGCAGATGATGCTCGCTATAGTTGAGAAGGATAACAAATTGATTCACTATATGCCTTCGCCTGGTTTTAGTTGAGAAGGATAACAAATTGATTTACAATATGTCTTCTCCTGGTTTTAGTTGCTTATGGAGAGCTCAACATTACTGGGGTAGTTTTCCCTAACTCATGGAGAGATGGGATGAGCAGTAGATTAACATTCCTAAGTGGGTACAGTACTATGATTGGTTGGCTTAGCAGAGTTACTTAAGTTAGGTGAAGTGTTCTAATGAGACATTAGCCAGGGGGGATACAGGAGCACAGTCGATTATTCAAAAAGTGAGTTTTAACAAGTTTCTTGAACTGTGATAGGGATTTGTTGTCAGTTATGTGGGCAACGGAGTTCAAGGTTTTTGCTATACAGTGGCTGTAGACAGACTTACCAGCTTCATTGTTATATTTGGTTACTTTGGGGAGGTTTTGTGTGCTAGACCTCAAGGGCCTGGGGGCTGTATAAGGTTGCAAAAGATTTTGTAGGGTTGGGGTGTTTTCAGAGTTATGTATTATTTTGTGGGCTAGTGATAGTTGATTGAGTTGAAGTAGTAGTGGTAGTTTTAGCCAATTGAGTTTTTTTAGGCATTCACAGTGATGTGTCCTGATGGGAGAGGTTGTAGCGAATTTGGCTCTCTTATTATAACAACTATCAAGTTTGTTTAGGTCAGATTTGCGGAGATTTGTAAGCACGGGGGAGGCATAAAGTTGGGTGGATAGTAAGTGAGTCCTCACTATTGTAGTTTTGGAGTGGTCAGTGAGGAATTTTTTATGGCGATACAGTAAGGCCAAGTTTTTTATGTGCGTTTTTTATGGTTATAGAAATATGTAGGTCAAATCTAAAAAATACAATACAATACATGAGAGAAAATAAAGCATACATATAAGAAATATAGCATGAATACACAGTAAAGTACAGATTAACAATTCTTAAAAGTAGACAATCAGTGACATATATAATAAACATTAAAACTTTTTTTTAGGCATTGTTTGAGGCAATAGGTAATATTTGATGGTTTTGTAGAAGAGAGTTATTAGTTCTGTAAGGTAAATATTAACAGGTTAACAAACTTTCAGGGAAAAATGTTTATTCTTAACAGAATCCATGCAGCAATTTCTTGGTATGGATTAACCAGGGAATGGCATGAGCAAAGCCAGTTGTTTAAATAGTGGGTTTTCAGGAGTTTTTTATTTGAATAATGGAGGTGGTAGAAGTTATTTGGCTTGGTAGTGAGTTCCAGATTCTGGAAATGTTGCAGGCAAAGAGGGTTTTACCAGCATCATTTGTATGTTTGATGACAGTTATGAGGTTCTGGTTACTAGATCATAAGGCTCTAGAGATAGTGTGGGGCTGAATTAGATGCTGGAGTGCTGGGGTTGTATCTGGAAGGTAGTAGAGCTTATGTGCTATAGAGAGTAGATTGAGAAGTATTTGATGCAACTCAAGCCAACTGAGCTGCTTAAAGGATAGACAGTGATGAGACCTATAAGAGGCTTCAGTAGCAAACTTGGCAATCTTTTTATAACAAAATTCCATTTTATTTAGAGCGGTTTGGTGGAGATTAATCAAGATAGGGGAGGCATAGAGAAGGATGGATAGGAGTTGAGTCCTTGTAATGGTTGCTTTGGTATGTTTAATGATAAACTGTTCCTATAGAGGAGTCCAAGCTTTTTGTTAACTTTCTTGATGGTTTGTGCTATGTGGATATCAAATTTCAGGTTATTGTCGATTTGTACACCTAACAGTTTAGTGTGCTTGGTTGGACTGATTTGAATGTTTTCTTTGGAGTTGATGGTGAAATTATTGTTTAGATGAGGAGATCTACCAGGGCTGAAAATAATTAGTTTGTTTTTTTTTTTTTTTTTTTTGATTAAGAATACGTTTGATGTTAGTGAACTATGTTTCAGCTAGAGTGAAGTTATTTTGGGTTAGGGTTTGCAGTTCATTTAAGGCAGGGGTGGCATATATAAGGGTGGTGTCATCTGCATATTGTACTACTGAGGCAGTGAGTGAGGATGAAGAGATCTGGTTGGTAAATAGAGAGAACAACAATGGGGCGAAGATGGATCCTTGAAGGACTCCTATGGTTATTGGTAACATGGAGGATAATTGGTCCTGCCATAGAAACTGCTTGCTGATTGGCTGATAAGTAGCTGTTGAACCATGGTATAGAGGAGGGACATATATTTAGGGTAGATAGAGTTTCAAGAAGTATACTGTGGTTTACCATGTCAAAGGCTTTTATTAAGTCTAAAAATATGGATGATACGAACAGACCCTTGTTTCTATGGTGGTTAACTATGTTGGTGAATGATAGTAGTGTTGTGGTGGTATTATGGGAAGGTCGAAAGCCATGCTGAGATATGGAAAGTAGGTTATTTTGGAGGTACTGCATTAGTTGAGTATGAACAACTTTTTCTAATATTTTGGATAAAGGTAATAGGATTGCTATTGGGCGATAGTTGGTGAACTCTAAGGAGTTACCTCCTTTGTGCAGTGGAATAATATGTGATGTTTTCCATGAAGTAGGTACCTTGCATTCTGATAGTGACCTATTTATGAGAATTGAGACAGGATAGGCTATAGCTTAAGCTGGTATCTGAAGGAACTCTGCTGGTAGGTTATCAGCTGCTAGTGAGGTTGGTTTAGGTTTCTTTAGGAGTTTAGAAATTATCTTAGTGGACACAGAGTGCAGGGTAAAACTGGAGGTATTGATTTGTGTATTGGTGTGGGATGGGGTAGTTATTGATGTGGGGCTACTAGTACTATTTTGGGCATTGGCAAGGGTCTGGACTGTTTTGGTAAAGAATTTGTTAAATTGTATGGGAATGTTATCATGTTTGTTTGGTAGCACAGGGGTTGGAGTAGTGGAGTTTCCTGGGTACAGTATACCATTTATTGTGGCCCAGAATGTTTGAGTGTTGTGAGCATATTTTTCTTGCATGTTTTTATAGTAATTAGTAATTTGTGAAATTTTCATTTTGAAACAACATATTTGAGGGTTAAAAAATTTGGGGAATGTGAGTCTTCCTTTAATAGCTTTAAAACTTTCATTTCAGACGTGGCTGTAACTACTGCAGCTAAAAGGTACATTGTATTACCTTGCATATTAAATCTTTAATGGCCTGGTTAGGAAACATGTCTAGGTTTAAAATGGCTCCCTAAGGTCATTAGCCTAGTAATTACCTATGAACCTGTAATATAATACCATGGGGCCTGCATGTTTTTAGATCCAGGGGTTGAAACTGGTAATCAATCTTTTATGACTAAATGGTGCTCTGTGCAATCAGTGGCATCTAGCCTTTTTGTCTCTGCTATAATAGAATTTTATGAAGAACATAAATAAGACTCTAGTAACTGCTGACCTGGATAATTTAGTGCACAGAGGTTTGATGAGGATTCAACATTTCAGAGTTTATTTACTGCTTTTTCTTCTGATTTAAGTGATTTAGATAAAGAACTTACCCAACGTAAACTTGATAAATTCAAATGGGACATGAATTACCATAGGGAGATTTTGTAAAGAAATGTCGCCAGCATTGTGTGTTTTGCAGAGACTGAATCCAGTACTTCTTACAGAGCTAATTCCTCTGCTAGAAAAAAATAAGCAGAAAAGGAGTTATAATTTATAATAGTAAAAACTCTAATTCAGCCACTGATTTTAAAGCTACTGATGGTGCTTTACCCACAAGGAAGTGTACTAACAGCTTTGGTAATGGGGCCTCTGCCCTTTACTTATAAAGGAGGTGGTGAAAGTACAAATCATGAACAAGAAATTTTACATAGATTTCAACAAATGCTGAGCAAGGACTAGATGCAAATAATTCCAATATAAATTGTAATTTGGTTGTTAATATTTCTGATGCTTCTCTTAATAATGATGAAATTCAGGTACTAAATAGAGGCTTGTCTTTTGAATCCTCTTGTTATGTATCCATTTCACAGTTTGCTGATTATCTTAAGATTTTTTTTGTTTGTTTATTAAACCTGAAATTCTGATTTCATAATAAGGATGTTAATTCAGATTCTGAGGTTTTTGATTTCTCCTTTAAAAAAAGGAGTTTTAATCCGCCCTATCACCACAGTGTTAAGAAATGTGATAACGAATTATTGGAGGAGGTTATGTCTAAACACAACACAATTTTCAAACACTTTCAACATAACATGCTCAGCGCCAAGCTTTCCATTCATTTAAGTAAACCCTAATGTGGTTTTATGTAGTGTTGATAAAGGGAGTACAGCTGTAGTCTGAAATAAAGCTGATTATGAAAAAGAGGCACTTATCAGATGTTTGCTTTTATTTAACGATGGCCTTGGATCTAATGGTGGACTTCAGAACTAGAATTATTGACTTTATGGATGAAAAATTTATAACAGGGTTATTGCTGGGTAGTTGGCATTCAATTTAAAGGTTGAGAATCCTACTTCACAGTATTTTTACATGTTGCCAAAAATCCATAACCTGATCAATCGGCATGAGGTAGACCAATTTTAGCAGGTTGTGGTTCTCTAATTGAATCATTTTCTGATTTTTGGAGAAATGTTTAGCCCCCTTTCTTCCTCTTATACCTTCCAGAATTAAGGATACTAATGAATTCCTTCAACTTATGGACAATGTTGTTAGACTGAATTCTTCTTATCTATGCACTCTTGATGTGATGGCACTATACACCAGTATCTCACATGAAATGGATTTGACAGCAGTTAGACATTACTTGTCTCCTTCAGATTTAAATTCACAGGAATGTTCTGACTGCATATTGCATCTATTACAATTGGCTCTACAGAGCAATGTATTTTATTTATTGAATACATGCTACTTGTAATGTAAGGGGATGAACATGGCAAGGGTGTAGCCAGGCATGCTTTTTGTATTCTACTAAGTACATTTTTTTCTGAGCGTCAATCAATATGTTTTTATTTCAGGTCATAAATTATGTCTACAACTGTCTAAATGAATGCCTCCAATAACAAGTACAATATTGTTAATCTAAAACAATATCATTGATAATTTTAGGGGGAACAGTTGAAAATATTACTTACATTTATTAAGTGCTAGGGGACAGCATTTTGAGAGTGATAGGTATCGGGGGTAGCACTAACAGCTTGTGAGTACAAAATGGAAATTAACTTGCTATACTCATGGTGCAACTCGGATATTTTAATGGATTATTTTGAACACCATATTGTTTATGATGTAAGGCTTAATAGATTTTTAAATGACATGATCCTATAGAGACATTACCTGGATAATTACTTTTTAATCTGGGAGAGGGACGCCACTGATTTGCTTCGGTTTATACAATATGTAAATACCAGTGAGTTTTGTATCAGCTTTATTTTTAAGTATCTTAGAACAAAAAACGTTGACAACAACCAGAAAGAATATCCAATCCAGTACCAAGCACTCGGGTGGAAACTGGAGCAAAAACGCAAATAAAATGTAGATGGTGAAGCAAATATGCCAAAGTTTATTCCACAAACCACAGAGATGAATAATCCAAGTCAGTGCAATACGGAGCTATATACTGCACTGAAAGAATGCTGAAAAGTTATCCACTAAGTCAGTTTTTTAATTTTGTTTCTTCTCAATATAGATATAGTCTGTCTGTCTCTCAAGAGTGTGTCCTTTGGATAAGTCATTAAACTGAAGTCCCATCTGCTTGAATTGGTTGTAGCTTAGGTGGATGTAAAAAATCCCACAGCAACTATCAAAAAGTGTAACGTTCCCCAGTGCCTTGGCCAAATTTCTTCCAGTAGTATAAATACTACTTTTAGTATCCCATGAAAAGAGGCTACTAGCCTAGTGGAACTAACCTAATCAACAAAGGATAAATAAATAATAATAAAGAAATGTGACTTTTTCATGTGATCTAGAATAACTTACATATACAAGCAACTTCATTGCTGTGACTACTCCATTGAAAAAAGACTATTCTGGGTGAAACCACGGTCTAGTATCCAGTAATAAAGGATTGATTCAAGCATTTATAAGCACTGGAGTGTTTTTGTTTGTCTGCTTGGTTTTGTATTGTCATTCTGTGCAGCAGAGCAAGGTCTTTACATTTAACCAACTTGGTTTGTGAGTATATATGTGTGTGTATGTATATATGTAAAGGGTAAAGACGTCACACAGAAAAGCCAAAAAGTCAACAAAAAACAGAA
This sequence comes from Protopterus annectens, assembly GCF_019279795.1. Taxonomy (NCBI): domain Eukaryota; kingdom Metazoa; phylum Chordata; order Ceratodontiformes; family Protopteridae; genus Protopterus; species Protopterus annectens. The sequence continues at coordinate 188,759,066 of NC_056725.1, read as the reverse complement.
AGATCCAGATAAATCAGAGTCTTCATTGTGTAATACCTTAAACCTCCTTTGAAGAAGGCCAATGGGATGTCCATAAATGCCCCTTAAGGACATTCAAGTGTTCCAGTTGTAATGCTTCTGAATGCTCACTGACATTTTTCTTTTTGTTTTACTTTTATAAAGTCTTTAATGATGCAGTTAGGCCTTTAAAGACCTTTTTATGGGTTTATCAGTACAGCATAAGTGATGAGTTTGTCCATTCTCTGAGAATCCTCAGCTTATAGAACAACTTAATGCCCTCAAAATTATGTTTGTTGGCAGGGGTAGAACACTGATTATGCTGCTTCATTTTCAGGCTTCTCTAGGGATGCATGAAATTTCCAGTCAGGTCAAAATTAACACATAACAGTCAAAGGTTCATAGGTAAATACTAAGCTGTAGATCTGGACGAGTATTTATAGCCCAGCCACAACATTCTGGGTTTCTGGTTACCCATATTTATACTTGGGTGCTGACTTGTCTAAACATGGGCTAAACTTTTGGCTAGGCTTATAAGGGCCTCGGGGCCAATAGACTAGTAACCTCCTATGAACCTATGTACCTATGAATGCGTAGTTTTGACCCTTTGGAATGAGGGTTTTGGGGGCCAGAGAAATTTATACCCAGTTTCAGCCCCTTCGAATGAGGGCTTGATAGGCCATACCCAGGATGAATTTATGATTGCCTATCCATTTGTCCATGTTTCACTTAAAGAGGGTCAAGGATCTAATTTGCTTCACATCCAAAGAAAGTCTGCTCCATAAAAGAGGAATTCTCTGTGATGGATATCTATTTGGCTGCTGATAATTTACCTGCAGAATACCTCAAGTTTGCAGCCAGAGCCATCTCATATCTTGTTTCCTTGCTAATCAGTCACGCTCTGTCAGAACAATGCATTCCCTGTCTGTGGAAAATTTCACATCTAATACCACTTCACAAAGTTGGCAACTCAATGGAACTACCTAATTACCGTCCACTTGCCATTCCATCTCCCCTGTCAAAAATCCTCAAATAATGTATACATTCCCAAATATATCTCCTTACTAACAATTTGCTGACCAACACCCAACAATGATTCCATCCCAATCACAGTACTACCACAACCCTTATTAGCTTTGCCAATACTGTAAATCAACATTGGAACAATGGCAGCCTTGTTTCCACTGTCTTCCTAGATCTCTCCAAGGCCTTTAATATGGTCTCCCATGCCAAACTTCTAACTGCTCTCTTAGATATTAATCTAAGCCACTGCACATTAGCCTGGTTTCAAGACTATCTAGCTAACTGCCAACAGGCAGTAAAATGGAAAAATTATTTTTTACCCCACCTACCTGCCACCCTAGGGGTCCCCCAAGAATCCATCCTCAGTCCTCTCCTCTTTAACATCTTTACCAACCAACTTTCCAAAGCCACCAATGACTCCACCCTAATCTGTTCCATTCCATCACTTCCTCAGCTCCAATAATTGACACAAGAATCCTTTGCCGCTGTTGAAATCTTGTTAGCCAACTCTCAACTGATAGTTAACCCAAAGAAAAACAGCTAATGATATTCCATCCCATAAGAGCCTTAAACCCTATACCTCCATTCATAATATACTCAGCTAATAACACCCCTATCACACCTATCCAACACACCAAACTACTAGGAGTTATCATAGATCACAACATGAAATTTGATATGCACATTGCACAGACAATAAAAAAAAGTCCATAAGAAACTTAGAACCCTATATAGATGCAAAAAGTACCTCACCAACAACATTATAGCTACCATCGCTAGAACCTATCTAGTCTCTGCACTGCTCTATGGCTCCCCCATACTCATCAACCTAAACAAAGCAGATTTAAGGAAACTAAACACTTGCTACAATAAAATAGCTACATTTGCAACTGACTCATCCTTCAGTACACATCACTGCCTAGCAATCAAGAAATGATCTTGGCTAGAATTACCAACCTGCTCACATATAACCAACTTACAATAGTCCACCAAATACTATATAATCCCGATAAAGTTCCTGTACTACAAGGCCTGCTGAACATCTATTCTAACTAATCCCAACTAAGATCCACCAACAAAGCACAGGTAGACGTAACCAAAAGCAAAAATAGTTCCGGGGACTCCCTCTATTCTACTTCTGTTGCAAAAACATGGAATTCCATCCCCTAGATATTAGGACCATAGAAAACAAAAATAACTTCAAAAAACTCCTGCGGTCACATTTAAACAGAAATTAAGAACCCTGCCCCTTAATAACTCCATCACCTACTTCAACAAAACCTTCTTGAAACTACTCAACAGCCTTGCTTCTCTCAGAAACAAAAGTATCAAAGATAAACCCTTTCCCTGGCTATCAAAGGAAACTAAACTAACCATGCTCCTAAGAGACAAAAAATGGAAGCAATACCAAATCAATAAACAACCAACGCCCTACTCGAATTCAAACAACTCTGTAAAAAATTATTAACTAGAGACCACAAAGCATATTACTCCAAGCTTCAAACTAAACACTCAACCAACCCTAGAAAATTCTGGAACACCATCTCCTCCCTCCACCATTCAGGAAATAAAGACAACCCCTGCTCAACCCCACCCTCAACAATCTTGAAACAGCCACTCTATTTAACTCCTTCTTTGTGGATTGTATAACCAAATTGTCCACCTCCTCCCCTCTCCCCCCCCCCAATCTCGACTCTGGCTGCACCCCCATCCATCTGATCACATAACTCTTTCTTTCCCCCTCCTTCAATATAAAACCCATCCCCACAAGCACAATAAAAAAACTGCTCCTCTAACTTAAACCTTACTGCAATCCACCTGATAATTTACCACCATCCTTTCTCAAATTATCTGCTGACAGTATTGCCTTTCCTATTTCCATTTCAATAAACAGATCCATCCAAGAATCATATGTCCCTTCTATTTGGTGACATGATTACATCATCCCACTCCATAAGGGAGGTAAAACCACTGACACCACCAATTCTAGGCCTGTTGCCATCCTTTCTCCACTCTCTAAAATCCTGGAAAAATGTATTCATTCACAACTGATGCTATACCTAGCACACAATAACCTCCTTGCGCCCATCAAAATGGTTTCTGCCCTGGCCACAGTACCATCACTGCCCTCCTCTCCTTTTTTGAGACCATTAACCAAGCTTGTGGCTGGCAAAATTGTATCCACCCTTTTCCAACACCTATCCAAAGCCTTTGACACTGTCTCCCACCCCATACTCCTATCTCAACTTTTCTCTCTCAGTCTCTCCCCTTTCACCATAGCCTGGTTCTCTAGCTACCTCTCTGAAAGATAACTAGCTGTAAAATGGAAATCTTCAACCTCTCCCTTCCTACAACCCCCCAACGGTGTGCCCCAAGGTTCTGTCCTTGGCCCTCTACTCTTTAATATATTTATCAATAACTTTCACAGTACCATCTCTGACACCTCTCTAATCCAGTATGTGGATGATTCAACAATCATCTGCTCTGCCAACTCCCCCTCTGACCTACTTCTAAAAACCCAATCAGATTTCTCTAAAACAGAAACCTGGATGCAAAACAATCACCTGGCCCTAAATGCAAATAAAACAAAACTGATTTTTTTTCTCCTTCTAGAAACTCCTGTATTGATAAAAACTCCTTCACTATACTCAGCCAGAATAACATCCCCATTGAAATTGTACCACATACTAAACTGCTCGGTGTCATCACTGATGAACATCTAAAATTCGACACCCATATCCAAACTATTATAAAAAAATAAACACCAAAAACTAGGACTCCTGTACAGACACAACCGCTACCTTACTCCCTCTACCAGAAAGACCCTAGCCTCCTCCTATCTTCTTTCCTCTCTCATGTATGGCACTTCTCTGCTAACCAATCTTCAACTTGGCTTACAATCCAAACTAGAATCATGCTACAAAAAAATATGCAAATTCGCCACCAGTTCTAAAAATTCATCTCATCATTGTGTCTCCCTTCATATTCTGCAATGGCTTGAGCTACCTAATTACCTGAACTTCTTTAAACTCACCACTACCCTTAAGCTCATCTTCAAGCTCTCCAGCTACCCCTCTCTCGCTAACACCTCAACCCCCTATATTCTTAACTGCTCACTCAGATCAGAAAATCAAAACCTCCTACAAATCTACAAACACTCTCGGCCCCCTAGCCACCTCCTACTGTCATACTCCTTAGCTAAACTATGGAACTCACTTCCTCCCTTCACAATACTCCAAACCACACCAACTTCAAATTTCTCCTGTACTCCTATCTATTTTCAAAATGGCCACGTCCATGCCATTCTCCAACATAAGCCTCTCCACTAACTACATCTAGCCATTAATCTCTCTTCAATTACAACATCGTTCCCTCCCCTGCACTCTTATTTCCTTCCTCAGCTACTTCTACTTCTTCTCACTCCAAACTCTGCTTATCACTAAACTCCATCCATTATTTTTGTCCAGTTTCTACACTTTGTTAATACTATTGGACTGTCTTCTGCTGCACCATTGATTACTATGTTAGAAATTCATATTTCCGTAAAGGTGTTTAACATTGTATAGTCAAAATTCCAAAGATGACCTCATTATTTTGTATACTTTGTTTTGTATTCTAATTCATATCATTCAAATGTATTTGATTGTACTCTCAGCCTAATGTACACGACTACTTTGCTTTGTGTATGTTTGTAATTGTTAATGGAGCTTTTCTCACCAGGCCTCCACTGAAAACTGACTCTTCTTGGCCCAGTGGACTTCCCCAGTCATCAAACTGAAATAAAATAAATAAATAATAAACAGATCTTGGATATGCAACTGTTCAGACCCTGGGTAGCTTCCCATAATAGAACATATTTATATAGTATACAAGAACCTACACTGAAATTACTGGGCAAGGTTACAACACCTCCTTTCTATGTTCTGTACTTAAGCAACATGTTTTATTTTATTAACTATTGTACAAATGTAACCTTATAACTGTATATGTCCTACAACTGTATTGCAGATTTTTCACATAATGTTGCTTTATACTGTATACTTTCTCTATGCCTGTTTTACTGTATTAGCATATAACAGCTGCTGACTGTCTTTTCTACTGTACTTTATTAACTTGTTTATTTCATTTACTGTAGTAACCTTTGTAGAGCTTTTCTTCCTGGACCTCTACTGAAAATGGGATTTATGTCCAGTTGAACTCTCCCGGTAAACAAATGTAAATAAAATAAATACAATTCTTATAAGGTTCATAGCTGTATACTAGTCTAATGGACACTAGGGACCTTATAAGCCTAGCTATGCAACCCAAATGTGTCTCACAAATTTGATTTATATAGGGGGTGATTTACTGACCACCTCTGTCCAACAGAGGCACAGGTGCCAGATAAAGGATGAATTTCCAATTACCCATCCATTGGTCCAAGTTGTACTCAAATAGGGATACAGAGGAACTCTGCGTCACAAGGATGGGGAGCCTGTTCTAAAGAATTGGAAGTCTCCGAGAAACATACCTGTCTCTCCAACATGTTCTATTTATATTGCAAGCTAAATTTAGTTATTTTAATCTAGTAGTTCTGAAGCTGTTTGTTTTGTGGATGTACAAAAGTTTAATCAACACAGTGTCCAGAGATGTCTTCTATGCCTGGCAATGGTTACCTTTCAGTAGGTTGTATGATACTGAGTAAAGAGACAGTGCTTTGAGGCAGTCAGAGTAGGACATTGTCTTTACTCCCTGTATTCTTTTTGTAAGGAACCTTTGTGGGCATTCCATTTGCTACATGTATCTGGTCAGGTACATACTGAAGGGTCATTAAATTCTATGATGAGTCCAAAGAAGGACAAGTACAGTGGTATGATGACCTCTCTGGACCTAGTTGCCATGCCTTTGCTTATAATTTGAGCAACATAGAAGGATTTTCTTACTGCCTTGGACACGTTGGTCAAAGGCTAGGTTACTATCTACATGAGTTCCCAGGTCATTGGCTAATGAATCAACTTTTCAGAGTGTTTTATTGATGACATAATTACCCAGGGTGGCTGACTTCCAAAAATGTACTATAATGCAGTTCTTGGTATTGAGTTTTAAGCCATGGCTTTGACACCAAGTGTTTGCCTGTGGTAAACCTTCCTGAAGGGTGTCCTCATCTTGTGATGATTCAACAACTTCTCCCAGTTTGCAATAATCTGCAAATATGGTAAGCCAGTGGCCTTCACATTGGCTTTGACATACGAGAAGTAGATGCCAAAGAGAGTGGGCCTAGCACAGAGCCCTGGGGGACTCCACTGGTGATCAGCCTCTTTGTGGAGGAGGCCTCACAGATTCTAACTTCCTGGATCCTATCAGTGAGCCAGCTAGCTTACCAGTGTGTTATAAAGGGGTTTATACCTAGTTCCATAAGTTTGTTGACAATGCTCAAATAGGGTATTGTATCAAATGCTTTAGCCAGCTCTAGGTAGGCAGTATGTACCATTTTCCCCTCATCTATTGCCTTAGTGACCTTTTCAAAGAAGTCCACCAGATTCATTAAGCATGACCTTCCTTTGACAATGCCAAATTGGGATGGATCCAGTGTCTGGTGGTGTCCTATCTCCTTGTTGATAATTTCCATGATAATCTTTCAATGGCTTTGCAAATAAGACTAATCAGAATAATTGGCTTTTATTTTCCAGAATCTGTTGAAGGTCTTCCCTTATGATGGGGGTTGATCATTGCACTCCTCCACACATGTGACACAAAGCCCGTTTTAAGACTGTAGATAAATAATGAATCCAGAGGTCCTGATAAGTCATGTTTTAGACTGTTCAGGAGGCATCCTGAGATATTATTGGGTCCCATTCATGCTCTTGGGTTTAGCAAGAACAGTCAGTACATGCTCCCTAGTTATAGTTGGAGAGGTTATTTTAAGGGCACTTTTGAGGGGGGTGGTTGGGGGTGAGAGGGGAGTAAAGCTGGAACTGAATTTGTCCACTAACAGGTTTGCTATATTGCCAGACTCGGTGAATATAGCACCATTAACCACCAGTTCACTGCTGTGTGCTGTCCTTGAGGTTTCTGACATAGCTGAAGAAGGCCTTATTGTTATATCTCACCTGGGAGGCTATCTTAACCTGAAAGTTGGTTTTGCTTGGCATAATTAGCCCTCTTAATTGCCGATTCAGTTTGATGTGACAGCTTTTATCTTTATGGGAATTACCCTTTCTGATTTTTGCCGTATTTTTTCTTTTAGTTGTATATCTTGTTTAATTTGAGATACCAGCAGAGAGGTTTGTTTCCAGGACTAGTATTAGACTTACTTCTGGTGGGTACAGAAAACTCTATGCAACCATTGCCATTCCATTAACTGGAAAATCGACACCACCACAAATAAATATGCACAAAAGCTTCTGGACTTCATTAATGCCAGCTCATTAGAACAAGTAGTTCAAGTCCTAAAAGGGTGTTTAAAAATAGTAGACCTGGTCCTCACTGATATAGTCCCTCATGCTCAATACCTACAGTTACCACATCACTGGTTAAATCTGACCACTGTACAGCAGCACTCAATATGTACAGGCAGATTTAGAGTGGGTGCTAGGAGTGATACACACCCCCTCCATCAGTGCTCATGTTAAGAAATAATTAGCCAACAAATCATAAAATAGTTTTGAATCAGTTTTCCATATTACAGTTTCATCTGTAAATTACACTTGCAAGCAAGCTCCTTTGTCATAGTTTATATTTTTATTGTGAAAACAGTCCATCTAGAGGTGTGAAATGTTTCCATTAGGGCAATTAGCAGATACTCATTTGAAGATTTTGTACTTTGCATCTCAGCAGAATTTCGCAAAAGTAGTCTGAGTCTCCCATTTATAACAGTAAAATATGGCAATCTTCCAGAGTCATTTTTGTTTCAGCTGGTAAAATATCTAATAATTTGCTGTAACTCCAAGATAATACTATATATTTACCAAATAATGGACCCAAAAGGAAAATAAAAGCTATGCATTAATTTAGTGGTTAACGCTGTTATTTTGATGTCAATTTGATTATGTAATATTTAGTGATATTTATATATCTGCTTAATAAGAATTCAGTAAATACATACTTTATGTAATAGTGACGAGATTGTATTTTATTGGTTGCTGGTGTTACTCCTCAGTTATTGATGTAAGCAGTATTAATTTTTTTTAACCCAAAGACATCTTGGAATTAAATAAATGCACATTTATATATAAACATGATAGGTCGTGTAACTGCATATTGTGTGTTTCTAACCCATTTGTGTCTGTTTCAGTTTAAAGTTGCAGTAAACAGATTGACTTTCTATAAAATTATCAAACTATAATGCGTCCTGTGAAACGATGACACATAAGATCATGCATCTTGCTTCTACTCATCCAGCACAGCATGATGGCAGAAATGGATTCTGTATTTGGTTTGTAACAAACTGTTCATCGTGGCCAAAGCCACTGATTTACATTTACCAAAATAATGAACTAGTTTCGTTAGCTAAAATTCTATGTATCACTCTGGTTTCCAGTCAGCATGGTTATTCCGTTTGTAATGTTCGTACTTTATTCAAACAGATCAAAAGCAGATTTTTATGCATTTGTAAGACATTTATTTATTTATTGACATTTGATTACCGGGAAAGTCCAACTGGTTAGGTGCTCATTTTCAGCAGATGCCCGGGGAGAAAAGCTCCAAAGTACTACAAAAGCATTTTAAGAACAATAATTCTACAATCTTCACAAATAATGCAATAACATCTACAATTTAGATATAATTATACCAAATTAGACATAATGTGAAAACATTGGTTAAGAATAGATACAACTTATATGATGATGTTTTATTATTTAGAGAAATTTTATCCAGTTTAGAGAAACTAAAAGCAAGTTAGTATAATACAAACAAGAATTGCAATATTGAGTAGGAGCAAAAACAGGGTTATAGTCTATTTAGATAGACAATAAGGGGACTGAAACTGATTGAAGAAAGGAAGTGAGTGTAAAAGAGAGAAGTGAAAAAGGGGAGTAAGGAGCTGTAAGGTATGAATAGGTACTTGTTGAGAAAAATATTAGAGAAATTCAAATTTTGTTGAAAGAGTAACATGGTCTAAGATGTCAAATTCTATGAATTCCTGTTCTTGTATTTAGCACCAGTTTTAGAGTTTTGCGGGATTTCAGCGTAAAATGGAAAAGTAGTGACTTTGAGTATAAATTCACAAAATCAAAGCACTGCCTGAATCAACAGCCCAAATTTATTCTGTAATAGGTTACCTGATAGACAATACTGTAAGGTTATATTAATGTTTCTTAGCCATTAGGAAAACTCAGCATTGCAAAAACATGATGTGTGTGAAATCTTGTCCATATACCTTGTTGAGTGCAAACTGAACACACTTCTATCAGATGGATTCAACTCACTGACATTGAACCCCTCAGTAACTTTTTTTCCCATAGGAAATTACTGTCAGTGTAATTTCTCAGTGTGAACTGGCAATAATTTAATTGTTTTCACAAACCTTCTTTCTCTCTGTGGTGGTACAACATGGAGTTAGTAAACAGAAGTTCAGGGAGTCATAGTGGAAGCATATAAAACCCTGAGGTAACTGTTAGACCAGCAGATAACTAGATAAATACTGTTGGAGTATGTGAACAGTGAAATAAAAATAAATATTGCATTTATATAAATAAAATCAGTAAACATGAACTGAGAATATTAAATGCAGGTACGTTATCTATCGGGGTAGGTGGAGAAGTACGAGAGAGAAACTGTTACTTATGTACTGTTGACTGGTGGAAGGAGTTATTTTATTGGTGCTTAGGACAGGACATACAAACTATAGCAGCCAGTGTATGAAATATGGATGATCTCCCTTCTGTGCAGTCTATTAGAACTGCACAATTGTTGTCTATAAGCAAAGTACAAAGCACTTTGCAAGCCAGATTTTGAGGTTCACATCGGGTTAAAGTTCACCATGGGGTGAATAGTCTGCATTTAAATGCATGTGGCTTACAAGTTTGCAGAGCCACATTGGGATATTCAAGTGTCTCTGTTACACACTTGGGAAATATCAAGTAAACCAGCATCCATGTACTAAACTTACATGTTTTGGTACCAGTTTAGAATGAAACAAAGATAAAAGGCCTACTACAGTTTGCAAGAAAGCAGCTTTTCCCCAGCATTTATAGAGGAAGGGAAATGGCAACAGTACAACAACATACATAATGGATATCATGGCACTAGCCACATTCTGCACTGATGGCCTTCTATTTATAAATTGTCCAGTCACTGTTCTATGTGAGTAAAACCTGATTTACCAAAAAAAACGTCTGTATTTAGAGACTGCTCTAAGGCTAACCTATTCCAACTAACTTTCTGAGTTTTATATAGCACTTTTATTTTACTCACTGTGTGTGAGGTATTAAGTAGAATTTTCTACAATTGTTAAGCATCTGGTTGGGTTTGTTTGTTCTGATTTCCTGCTAGGAGTGTATCATATAATTTGTTTGCATTTAAAAGCATTCTCTAGAGTCTCCTTGATCCTTTATCTGTTTAAACATTTCTGCAGTTTTTCCTACCTAAGTAGTGTTGGTAGTGTAGCACTGTCCATACTCAGGCTTGTGTTTTGGGCCTAGTTGTTTGTTAGTAGAGACTGTGTATCTGAGCATGTGTCCCAGGTCATCATAGCTTAGCCAAGGCCAGTAAAGCATTTCAGTGAGAGTGAATTATTTGTGGTCATTGACTGACTGGGGTTGCCTGGACTATGCCTTGGAATAAGCACCTCATTGTTTTTTTCAAGCTTTTTTTAAAGTTGTTTCAGGTTTCAACTTTGTTACTTAAGTTAACTTGTGACTGTTTCTGCCATTTCATACTGAGCAAATCAGAGGAAGTCGGAGGAAGGGCTCTTAGCTAACGAATCTGAGATATATAACATTAAGTATCCTGTTTTTTTGTTTATTTCCGAGTTATTTATAGCACTTTTATTTTACTCACTGCATGTGAGGTATTAAGTCGAATTTTCTACAATTGTTAAGCATCTGGTTGGGTTTGTTTGTTCTGATTTTTGTTTCTCACCCTCTCTCCCTCTTGGTATCCTGTTTTTATACGTGGTGGCTTTGCAGTTGCCCACCCCTACTGTAAATTTGATCTGAGACACTCCTTCTGGTCTAGTGTCATTACCTCATTCTACCTATTCAAGGGAGAACATTTGAGAAGGCCAACCCAGTTAACTTCTGCTCCTCCTTTCCCCTTTCCACTTTACAAAAAAAAAAAAATACATTTCTAAGCTTGTTTCCTGCCTTTCCTATAAGTTGTCTAGTCCAAATACAAATTTGCTGTATCCAGGACTGTTTGTAAGCTTCGGAGCCCCCAAGCCTTTCTGTGTGGGAGAGAAGCCTCTTAGCTTAATTTTGTTTCTTAGAACTAGCCAGTTTTCTAGTTTCAGCACTCAAATCTATTTCTTCAGCTCAGCACTTGTTCCAAATTCATTGTAAGCATTAAATAAGCTACAAATTACTACAGCACTCAATTTTCCTCACTTGTCTAGAGGAAAACAGTTTTTAGTACTTAATAAATAAGCACCTATCCAGATATGTCTAAGGGTCAGCTCCCGGTGTTTTCTCCTGTCTACCTGATGAATCTGGGCATCTTGGGGCAATGAAGCAATTGTCTCATGTACACAGACAACCCTCTCCTCCTACCACCCAACACTACAACCTGTGAGAGATGCACTTATATAACCAAACTGGAAGCAAAGCTCTCTTCACCCAAGACTGGACTAGACAGTCAAGAGGAGAAAGTAAACACTTGCACCACACCACACTCATCACATAGTCTCTCAAAACCTACACCACTAAAACACATACAGAGAAACACAAAACACACACCTACATTCGTGGAGGTTCTCAAAATAAAATCTACCCAACCAACAGGGACCTCCAAAGCAGAAACGCAAGCAACCTCCACCCCCCAACATAACCCAAATGACACATAGCCCACAAACTCAGTATGCCACTCAACCACAGCCCATAAGGCATAACAACGTACCTAACACTCTACTCATAGGTGACTCTATAGTCAGGCACACTGATGTTCCACTCATCAGGCTAAACAAGGAGAACGTCACTGTCAGCTGCCTGTCAGATGCCAGGATCCACCACATAACGCATGCACTCAGGTCACTCCACAGCAAGTACAAATATGACTCTGTCATTGTCCATGTTGGTGTGAATGACCTGGGACGTACCTCCCTGGACTACATGAAAAGAGACATGGAGGAGCTTTCTGATCTTGTAGCCCAGGCAGGTATGACCCTAGCCCTGAGTATCATCCTGCCATCACCCAGAATGATACCACAGTATAAGGACAAAATGATTGACTTCAACAATTGGCTAAGCTTCTGGTGTCATTCTAAGGGGATCCAATATCTGTCTGCCTGTGATGACATGATCGACAAACCACAATGCTTTGCCAGAGATGGCCTGCACCTGTCGCCCTTGGGATTCCGGATACTGGCTAAGGCTCTTGCCACCCCTATAGTGCCTTTTTTAGGCAAGATTCTAATGACAAATTCACCACCGTAACAGGTACAAGCAAGCAAAATCTGAGGGTAATGCTACTCAATGCAAGAAGTCTAAACCTCAAAATGCACTCACTCGAGGCGCTCCTTAAAATGGAGAACATTGACATCTGTGCAGTGACAGAGACCTGGTTCAAGGCTCCAGAGAGCACCCCTGCATTGCCAGGCTATAATTCATACCACACCTTTCGGCCACCTAACTTGGACCGAAGCACTAAAGGCGGAGGCGTGTCCATATTCATTAAGGATATACACACCTCTAGGCTAGTTGCTCAGCATAATGCATCTGAGATTATCCAAGTGCAACTAACTCTGGGCAAGACCGCAATGCAAATTGTAGCTTGCTACAGATCCCCCACCATGCCCCAGGATTCCCACTCCTCATTTCTTGATACATTGGAAAGTATTAGGGTACAACCTAACACCCTAATAATGGGTGATTTTAGCTACCCCACCATTAACTGGGAAAACTACTCATGTACCAACTCTTGTGCTCAACGTTTTCTGGAATTCATAAATTCCAATGCCTTGGATCAACTTATTCACACCCCCACCAGGGGCAGCAATATCCTAGACATGGTCATTACCAACATGGGAAACCGGTGTTTCACACCAGAGGTCAATTCCTCGTTGGTCAGATCCGACCACAAGCAAATCACCCTAAACATCCACATCCCAGCCCCACTCCCTATTAGGGAAACCACCGTAAAAATAAATTCTCCAAAGCCAACTTCATGCTTCTTAAGACAGAAGTGGCAAACTTCACGACACCCATGCTGACAGACAATAGAGAACGACTGCTGAATCCTATACAATTGCACTTTATAAGCACTTACACGAGTGCATGGATCGTGCAGTCCCTAACAGAACCAAGCGGTCACCAAAGCTGTAGATGAGGGTAAGGTGGTACACACAGCCTATCCTCCAAAAAAAGGAAGCCAATCTGGTGGACCCATGCTATAAACAAACTCTACAACAGAAGAAAGAAACTGTTGCAAAAAAGAGTAAAATCCCATGATTGGAGGAACTCCATGGTCAGCCTCAGTAAGAAGCTGAGATCCCTCATAAAATCCTCCAAAGCTAGTTATGAAAACAAAATTGCCACTGATTCTACAGACAACCACAAAGCATTCTATAGTTATGTCAAGAATCTCAATGGCAACACTCAGATCTGCTCTGAGTTACAGCACAATGGCACTAAATATACAGAACCAACTGATATTGCCAACATTCTGGCAGATAGGTTCAGTGCTAACTTTACCACTCTCTCATCCCCTAAAGGGCCCATCTCTATACTGGAAGAATGCAAAGTACCTGTAATCACGCCTGCACAGGTAAAAAACACACTCTCCAAAGCCAAGAACACAGCATCCATGGGACCTGACAACATCCCAGGCTGCGTTCTACATGAACTACAGAACGAACTGGCACCCCACCTAAGTACCATGTTCAGTCATAGCCTCACCTCAGCCTTTGTGCCCACTGAATGGCGCACAGCAATGGTTATCCCACTCCATAAAGGGGGAGCCACCATGGACCCTGGGAACTACTGCCCCATTAGCCTGATGAGCCTGGTCTGCAAGGCTATGGAGCGTATCATCATGGAACTTATAAACAATGACATTGGTAATCTCCAAAATCTGGGCCCTACCCAGTTCGGGTTTGTAAAAGGCCGATCATGTCTCTTAAACCTGATAGACTTCTTTGAAGCGGTCACCAAAGCTGTAGATGAGGGTAAGGTGGTACACACAGCCTATCTAGATCTCGCCAAGACATTTGACACCATCCCCCACTCTGGAATTATAGACAAACTCACTAAACTAGGTATAAATCCCTATGTCACACGATGGGTTGCCAGCTGGCTCACTGACCGAACCCACGCTGTGAGAGTAGCAGACTCTAAATCCAACTTCAGACCAGTGACAAGTGGAGTACCACAGGGTTCAGTCTTAGGTCCTCTCCTGTTTGGTATCTACTTCTCTGAAGTACAGGCTAACATAGAAGGAGTTTGGCTAACAAAGTTCGCAGATGACTGCAAACTACGAGCCATAATCAAATCTCCTAACGATGTGGACATCCTACAAAAGGGCCTGACTGAGACAGATGCCTGGTGTCAAAGCCATGGCCTCAAGCTCAATGCCAAAAAGTGCATTGTCATCCCTTTTGGTAAAAACTCTGCACCCATGAACTACCACATAGGTGGTAGTCTACTTAACACCGAAAGTGTGATAAGAGACCTTGGGACACAGGTGGACAGTAGTCTCTCCTTTGATAATCACATTGCCACAGTAGTCAGGAAATCCTTCTACGTGGCGCACCTCATCACAAAAGGTTTCTCATCCAGGAAAAAAAGAGGTCATTGTTCCCCTCTACTCATCACCCATTAGACCCATTATAGAGTACAACGCCCCTTTTGGTATGTACCTCACAAGACATCTACAACTACTAGAAAGGCCTCAGAAATACCTCACAAAGAGGATTACCGGCCTCAAACAGATGCCCTATGCAGACCATCTCAAAAAAACTCCAGCTTTACTCTGTCGCATATCGCCTACTCAGAGGCGATCTCTGCCTAACATACAAAGCTATGTCAAACACAGAGCTGTTGGACATGCTCCATGTAAAGAAATCACAATCTCTCTGAGCTACACGCCCTAGGGACCTAAACCTTGTCACCACAATAAACAGAACATGCTGGAAGGACAGATTCCTGTCTCAGAGACTTCCCATACTCTGGAACAAACTACCTATCTATACCAAACAAAGCTCCTCATTAGCACTCTTCAAGAAAATTCTTGACGATTGGATGGGAGATAGGAAATTCAACCCGGGGATCACTTCTGTGGCTCTGCTTGACAGGGGCACAGGAAAATAATTTTCTTGGGTGGCAAAAGCCAGGGTACAGTTTGGCTAGGCTTATATAGGCCCTAAGGCCAATAGCCTAGCACCTACCTATGAACCTATGAACTGATGATATGCTGAAATTTAAATACTCTACCACCTTGATGACCCCCATCTCACAAACTGTCCCATTTGTGGATACGTTCTATGCCCACCTTCAAGCATGCTTTGAAAAACTGAAAGGCTGCTAGCTCAGCCAGACAGAATCTTGGAAATAATTCTATGTGATTTGTAAATATTAATATAATCCACAGGCTGGTTTTACAAATGTAAAAGAGAACTATATGTTATGATTAAACTATATGTTGTACTGAGCTTCAAAAATGTAACCACAGTGCACTTTGCTGGAAGAAAGCTGATTTGTCAAGCATTGTATGACTGTTTGATCTCAAACTCGGAGACGTAATGGCTGGGCTAAGACATTCCTTCTATAGTTTTGAGACCAGAGTTAATTGCTAGATTTTACATGTATAATGTCTTTTATTGCTGTGGCTTCTGCAGGTGCAAGATTTCAAAGATATGTTAAACTCTGAGCTTCTGTTAGCCTGGGAAATTAAACCAGAGAAATATCAAGAATGGTGTAATCTAAAATGAGTCAGCAGTGATGTATTATCAATTTAAGACATTTTCAGAGAGAGAGAGAATTAGAGCATTTTGGATTTTGTCTGAACCTGAACACATCAACTCACCAGTACGCTGCCTTTGCTCAGTATGTATGTAAGTTATTTAGAACATTGTTTTTCTTAGAAATAGATAGAAAATTGTAAGATTAGACTAGCTGTTTTCTATATTTATGTCATACTATTCTACGGTATTATTTTAATTATTTTCCTGTGTTTGAAATCTTGACTAGCATTGTGTTGAAATGAGGAGATTTGTCTTGTTTTTATTATTTATTATTAAATATTTTTAAACCTTTCAACTTCTTAGAGGTTTTTAGGAGGGTAGGTTTCCCAGAAGAAATACTGAGTGACAGAGGTGCCAATTTCATTTCAGACCTGCTGGCTTGTCTGTGGAAGTACTGTGGGGTGAAGCACGTGAAGACCACCCCCTGACATCCCCAGACTAATGGTCTTGTTGAGAGGTTAAACTCTACAATCAAGTCCATGCTACAGGCATTTGTAGACCAGTTTAAGAGGGATTGGGACAAATATTTGCCCCATCTGTTGTTTGCTTACAGAGAGGTTCCCCCAGGAATCCACAGGTTTTTCACCCTTTGAGCTGTTGTATGGGCATAGAGTGAAGGGGCCTCTAGATTTAATTCGAGATGAGTAGGAAGGTGAGTTTGAATCCCACAAGGAGTCTGTTGTGGCATATGTCCTAAACCTTAGGACAAGACTGAGGGAACTCATGGGCTTGGCCAGGAGAACCTGGCAGAAACACAACAACAGAAAAAGTTCTGGTATGACAGGAATGCTCAAGCTAGAGAGTACGCTGTAGGGCAGCAGGTAATGGTTCTCATTCCTGTCAGACACAACAAGCTGTGAGCAGCTTGGGATGGACCCTACAAGATGGTGAGAAAGATAAGTGATGTTAACTACGTGGTAGAACTGCTAGGCAGGAGGCAGGAGCACAAATTGTACCATGTTGACATGATGAAACCTTACCATGAGAGGGAGACCCTTGTGCTGAGTATTTGCAGTGGATTGCAGGAGTAGTCTGAGGAAGATCTGGTAACTGGTCTCCTCAGAGAGGCTTGGACTGACACTTCAGTGAAAGGGGTATCAATGTCCCAACAGATATCTCCTACATGGTTTGTGAAATCCAAGCAGTGTTACAGGAGTTTGGGGACATGTTCACTGGGAAACCAGGGTGCACCCACCTGGTGCAGCACCATGTGGATACAGGACCCCAAAGGCCTATTAGCCAGGCCCCTTATAGGGTGCCTGAGAGAGTCAATGGACTCTGAGGGATGAGATACAGGAGATGTTGGAACTAGAGGTAATTCAAGAGTCCAAGATTCCCTGGGCCTCGCCAGTTGTGCTGGTGCTAAAGAAGGATGGCAGCACCAGGTTCTGTGTAGACTACAGGAAATTCAGTAGTCACACAGAGTCAGATGC
The DNA here is from genome assembly GCF_019279795.1 of Protopterus annectens. Taxonomy (NCBI): domain Eukaryota; kingdom Metazoa; phylum Chordata; order Ceratodontiformes; family Protopteridae; genus Protopterus; species Protopterus annectens. The sequence goes on along the minus strand of NC_056725.1, from coordinate 188,741,519 downwards.
TTACCTCATGCCTAGGACAGATAAGGCCCTAGAGCAGCTAGGTGGGGCTAAGTATCATAGGAAGGGTTACTAGCAGGTGCCATTGACTCCCAGTGCTAGAAAAAGGTCAGCCTTTGTGATTCCTTTTGGCTTGCATGAGTTCACAAAGATGCCCTTTGGGATGAAAATGCCCCAGCGATGTTCCAGAGGCTAGTAGATCATATCCTTGCAGGAGCAGGAGGGTTTGCCCTTGCTTACCTAGATGATATTGTCATCTACAGCCATTCCTGGCAAGAGCACCTTCAACATATCAGGGAGGTGCTGGTCAGACTACAGAGGGCAGGGTTGACAATTAAGCTGAGCAAATGTCAAGTGAGTATGGCAGATGTCTCCTACCTGGGACATAGAGTGGGGAGTGGTAAGATCAGGCCAGGAGCTGCCAAAGTGATAGACATTCAGGCATAGCCTGCACCTGTTACCAAAAAGCAGTTGAGAGCATTCTTAGGAACAGCAGGGTACTACAGAAAGTCTGTCCCCAGTTATAGGTGCATAGCTGCTCCCTTAACAGACCTGACAAGGAAAAACAGGCCAGATAAGATAGTGTGCACCACAGCATGTAAACAGGCACTCCAGAAGCTTAAAGAAGCTTTGGGGGGACCCCCTGTGTTAGCCAGTGCAGATTACAGCAAAGAATTTGTTGTGCAGGTGGATGCTTTGAACCATGGGGTGGGGGGCTGTACTCAGCCAGATTTCTTTGGAGTGAGAAGAGCATCCAGTGTTTTATCTCAGTCATAGGCTACAACCCATGGAGGAATGCTGTGCAGCTGTAGAAAAGGAATGTCTAGCTATAGAGTGGGCACTGCAGAAACTTCAGCCTTATCTGTACGGGAGGAAATTCACTGTAGTTACAGATCACAATCCTCTAACATGGTTATACCGAGCCAGCCAGCAAAATGCTAAGTTGCTAAGATGGAGCTTAGGGTTTCAAGTATATGATATGTCATTGCAGCACTGCAGTGGGATTAGCAATGCCAACGCAGATGGGTTTTGAAGACAGGGAATGGGGTAAGGTATACTCAGACCTAACCCTCTCAAGCAACGTTTCTCAAGGGTCACTTGAAAAACTAGCTTGAGTTCTCAGGGAGAGGAGAAATGTGAAAAAATGAAAGGCTGCCAGCCCAGCCAGATAGAATCCTGTAAATAATTCTATGTGATTTGTAAATATTAATATAATCCACAGGCTGGTTTTACAAAAGTAAAAGAGAACAATGTGTTATGATTAAACTATATGTTGTACTAAGCTTCAAAAATGTAACCACAGTGCACTCTGCTGGAAGAAAGCTGGTAAGTCAAGCATTGTATGACTGATCTCAAACTCGGAGAAATGATGTCTGGGCTAAGACATTCCTTCTATTGTTTTGAGACCAGAGCTAATTGTTAGATTTTACATGTATAATGTCTTTTATTGTGTGGCTCCTGCAGGTGCAAGATTACAAAGATATGTTAAACTCTGAGTTTCTGTTAGCCTGGGAAATTAAACCAGAGAAGTGTCAAGAATGATGTAATCTAAAATGAGTCAGCAGTGATGTATTATCTATTTAAGACTTTCTCAGAGAGAGAATTAGAGCATTTTGGATTTTGTCTGAACCTGAACACATCAACTCACCAGTACCCTGCCTTTGCTCTGTATGTATGTAAGTTATTTAGAAAATAGTTTCTCTTGGAAATAGATAGAAAATAGAAAGATTAGACTAGCTGTTTTCTATGTTTATGTCAGACTATTCTACGGTATTATTTGAAGCATTTTCCTGTGTTTGAAGTCTTGACTAGCACTGTGTTGAATTGAGGAGATGTATCTTGTGTTTTTATTATTTATTATTAAATATTTTTAAACCTTTCAACTGTGGCTGTTTTGTGTAGAGATAATTTAAGCTCTAGCGTACTTTGCATGTATATAGTGATACTGTCCATGCCACTCCAATAAGCCTTGCTGTTTGTCATACTTACTAATTGGATAATAACATTGCTCAGTAAAATTGGACACCCTTTGGTAAGGGCCTTATTAGTAGCTGATATTAGTGGTTGGTGGCAGTGATTTCTACCTTATAGCCTGGGCAGAGAAGGGGGCATAGCTGGAGAACCTGTGCCAGCCTTCCCCAGGAGTATCTGTGTGTTTATATATAACTCATATCTCAAAGTGTGTGTGTCAGTTACTTGGGCAGGAACATAAAGCACTGGCTGGACAGAGAGGGTGCTGGAGGTTTCAGCTTGACCCCTAGGCTGAGACCTGTACATTATAGCTGTGCCAGTGGGGAGTCTTATTGGGGATCTCGAGAGAATGGGAGAAGCCTGCCCCAAACTGACTGTGATCTCTGTGTGCTCTTAAGGGAAACTGTACTTTACCGTGTGTGTACTTGTTATCCTTCTCCATGTGCATGCCCCTCACTGGTGCTAGTGGTGAGGATTGAGGCTCCTTCATTATTGGGCAAGTGCATTGGGATCACATATTAATTAGTTAGCAGTGTTGAGATAGCCACATCACCATATTAATTGTTTGGCATGTACTAATTGGCTTGCAGTGGTGTGGATAGTGAATTCCTGTAGCTTGTGTACAGTGATCACTGAAGGTGTTTTTGTACTCTAAATCAGCAATGCAGTGAATATTCAGAGTTCAGATCACAATTGTTTTATTTCTTTTGTTAGCTTAGTTAGTCAGGGAGAGCAGGCAAGCATGTCAGCAGAGGAGTATGGCAAGCTGACAAGGAGCCAGTTGGCTGAGATGTGCCAGGCTAAGGGACTGGTGCATATAAACCTGACTAAGGCAGACATGATTGCAGCTTTGGTCACAGGTGCATCAGAAAACAGCAATCAGGAGGATGATCAGACTGGCCATGGAGATGTACAACACTCAGAGAATGGACAGCTCAACCTTTCTGCAGAGGACTTAAAAATCCATCTGGAGCTAAAGAGACTTGAGTTGGAGACCAGGTGTTTAGAAACAGAAGCAGCAGAGAGACTGAGACTTGTACAGGCTGAGGAGAATGAGAAACTGCTATGCCTGGAAGCTGAGGAGAAGGAGAGGCAGAGGCAGCATGAGAAGGAGATGCTGACTGTTCGCCAGAGTCATGGAGGTAATGGGGAGGGGAGTAACCAGACCCCAGAAGCACAAATAGTCAGTAAATGTCTTCCGCAGTTTACAGAGGGGGATAATTTTGATAGTTTCATTCATATGCTTGAGAGGGCATGTAAACAGTATGATGCTGACCAAAGGATTTGGGTACAGTTCCTGACCCCCTTACTCCATGGTAAAGCTGTAACTGTGCTGTCTAAATTATCTGATCACAAATGTTTTGATTATACTGCTGTTAAGAATTGTTTGTTAGAATTTTTTTAAGCTATCACCTCAAGCTTATAGGAAAAAGTTTCATGAGCATAGACGCAAGGCAGATGAAAGTGTGTGTAAATATGTTGCTGAACTGAGGACTTATTTTCATAGGTGGGTGAGTGGATGTCAGGTCACCACTTTTGAAGGGCTGGCAGGCCTTTTGGTGAGGGAACAAGGAGGACATGAGGATCTGGTTAGCTGATAGATGATGTGCTACTTCAGATAAACTGAGGAAGAAGGGAGACCTACACCTAGGAAGCAGGACATCCCTGCACAGGAAAGTAGCCCAAGTATTGCTCATGGGTCCAAAGGAACCCATGGTGGGCAGCCTAGACTTCCCCCATCAGAATCTGCCAGTAGCAAGGGAAGCCACTAGTCCAGGTAAACATCCAGAACCTAGTTTTAAATGTTTTGAATGCAACCAGTAGGGCCATGTGGCATATAAATGTCCACGGAGGCAAGGTGGGGAACAAAAGGTGAGGGAGCCAGTAAGTGGGAAAGACAAAATGCCAACAGTTGGTTGTCTTGACACAACAGGGTTACCAAACTACCATCTTGCAGATGTCCTGATAGGGAAGGATTTTGATGAGGCAGTACCGTGTGCTTATGCAGTTACATGCAGTCAGGCTAGGAGACAAACATGTGGGTCTGGTAGCCTGGGAGAGACCCAGTCAGACCACATACTTGCAGCCAGGACTGGTGAGGTGGTTACTTCAGGGAGGGAGCTACTCTGTAGCAGTGAAACTGAAGATGAGCCGCAGCTGCCTGTGGGTACTGATGTTCCCTTGGACAGAGTGACTGCAAAGGTAGAGGTGAGTATTAGTACCCAGGCTGACAGTGAGGCACTGCTGTCAGAGGATGGCCAACTTCCTGTGGAAGGGGAGCTGGGAAGGGTTACAAAAAGAAAGCTGAGACAGGCTCAGCTCTCAGACCCTACATTACAAGGCCTGAGGCAGGTAGCTAGTGAGGCACCTCATTCTCAAAGGAAGGGGGAATCTGTATACTGGGGCAAAGGGTTACTGTACAGAGAGAGGATCTCTGAGGGAGGGTTAGAAGGTGAGAGGATACAGCTGTTGGTAGTGCCTAGGGTCTACCATCTGGCACTTCTAGCCATAGCCCATGATATTCCCTTTGCAGGTCATATGGACATAAAATGTACTAAGAGACATATTATGCAGAACCTCTATTGGCCTGGAATTTCCAGAGATGTAAAAGGGTACTGCAGGACCTGTGAGCAGTGCCAAATGGTAGGCAAGGCAGGAGATAAGGTGAAAGCTCCTTTGATCCCTTTGCCTGTGATTGAGGAGCAATTTCAGAGGGTAGCTATGGATATTGTGAGGCCTCTGAGTAGTATACCCTAGTGGTAGTAGATTATGCTACAAGATACCCTGAGGCAGTGGCTTTGTCCTCCATTGTGGTGGAAAAGGTGGAAAATGCTTTGTTACAGGTTTTCAGCAGGGTAAGTTTCCTAAAAGAAATACTGAGTGACAGAGGTGCCAATTTCATGTCAGACCTGCTGGCTTGTCTGTGGAAGTACTGTGGGGTGAAGCACGTGAAGACCACCCCCTGCCATCCCCAGACTAATGGTCTTGTTGAGAGGTTACACTCTACAATCAAGTTCATGCTACAGGCATTTGCAGACCAGTTTAAGAAGGATTGGGACAAATATTTGCCCCATCTGTTGTTTGCTTACAGAGAGGCTCCCCCAGAAATCCACAGGTTTTTCACCCTCTGAGTTGTTGTATGGGCATAGGGTGAGGGGTCCTCTAGATTTAATTCGAGATGAGTGGGAAGGTGAGTGTGAATCTCAGAAGGAGTCTGTTGTGGCATATGTCCTAAACCTCAGGGCAAGGCTGATGGAACTCATGGGCTTGGCCTAGGAGAACCTGGCAGAAGCCCAACAATAGAAAAAGGTCTGGTATGACAGGAATGTTTGAGCTAGAGAGTATGCTGTAGGGCAGCAGGTAATAGTTCTCATTCTTGTCAGACACAACCAGCTGTGGGCAGCTTGGGAGGAACCCTAGAAGTTGGTGAGAAAGGTAAGTGATGTTAACTACATGATAGAACTGCTAGGCAGGAGGCAGTAGCACAAATTGTACTATGTTAACATGATGAAACCTTACCATGAGAGGGAGGCCCTTGTGCTGAGTATTTGCAGTGGATTGCAGGAGGAGTCTTAGGGAGAGCAGTGAGGCTTGAACTGACACCTCAGTGGAATGGGTAGCAATGTCCCAGCAGCTATCTCCTACCCAGGTTTGAGAAGTTTGAGCAGTGTTACAGGAGTTTGGTGACATGTTCACTGGGAAACCAGGGTGCACCCACCTGGTGCTGCACCAGGTGGATACAGGACCCCAAAGGCCTATTAGGCAGGCCCCTTATAGGGTGCCTGAGAGAGTCAAATAGAGTCTAAGGGAGGAGATACAGGAGCTGTTGGAACTAGGGGTAATCGAAGAGTCCAAGAGTCCCTGGGCCTCCCCAGTTGTGCTGGTGCTAAAGAAGGATGGCAGCATCAGGTTCTGTGTAGACTATAGGAAATTAAATAGTCACACAGAGTCAGATGCTTACCCCATGTCTAGGACAGATGAGGCCCTAGAGCAGCTGGGTGGGGCTAAGTATCTTACCACCACCGATCTTACCAAGGGTTACTTGCAGGTGCCCTTGACTCCCAGTGTTAGTGAAAGGTCAGCCTTTGTGATTCCTTTAGGCTTGTATGAGTTCATAAAGATGCCCTTTGGGATGAAAAATGCCCCAGTGACTTTCCAGAGCCTGGTAGATCTTATCCTAGCAGGAGCAGGAGGGTTTGCCCTTGCTTACCTAGATGATATTGTGATCTACAGCCATTCCTGGCCAGAGCACCTTCAGCATGTCAGGGAGGTGCTGGGCAGACTACAGAGGGCAGGGTTGACCATTAAGCCGAGCAAATGTCAGGTGGGTATGGCAGGGGTCTCCTACCTGGGACATAGAGTGGGGAGTGATAAGATCAGGCCAGAACCTGCCAAAGTGGAAGCCATTCAGGCATGACCTGCACCTGTTACCAAAAAACAGTTGAGGGCATTCTTAGGGACAGCAGGGTACTACAGAAACTTCATCCCCAGTTAAAGTACCATAACTGCTTCCTTCACAGACCTGACAAGGAAAAAGAGGCCAGATAAGGTAGTGTGGACCACAGCATGTGAGCAGGCATTCCAGAAGCTTTGGGGGGACCCCATGTGTTAGCCAGAACATATTACAGCAAAGAATTTGTTGTGCAGGTGGATGCTTTGAACCATGGGATGGGGGCTGTACTCAGCAGGATTTCTTCGGAGGGAGAAGAGCACCCAGTGGTTTATCTCAGTAGTAGGCTCCAACCCAGGGGGGAATGCTGTGCAGCTGTAGAAAAGGAATGTCTATCCATAGTGTGGGGACTGCAGAAACTTCAGCCTTATCTGTATGGGAAGAAATTTACTGTAGTTACAGAACACAATCCCCTAACATGGTTACACCGAGCCAGCCAGCAAAATGCTAAGTTGCTAAGATGGAGCTTAGGGTTGCAAGCATATATGTCAGTGCAGCACCGCAGTGAAATTAGCAATGCCAACTCAGATGGGCTCTCAAGACAGGGAATGGGGTGTGGTATACTCAGATAGACGTAACCCTCTCAAGCAACGTTTCTCAAGGGTCACTTGAAAAACTAGCTTGAGTTCTCCGTGAGAGGAGAAATGAGAAAAACTGAAAGGCTGCCAGCTCAGCCAGATAGAATCTTATAAATAATTCTATGTGATTTGTAAATATTAATATAATCCACAGGCTGGTTTTACAAATGTAAAAGAGAACTATATGTTAGGATTAAACTATATGTTGTAGTGAGCTTCAAAAATGTAACCACAGTGCACTCTGCTGGATGAAAACTCTGAGACATGATGTCTGGGCTAAGACATTCCTTCTATTGGTTTGAGACCAGCGTTAATTGCTAGAGTTTACATGTATAATGTCTTCTATTGTTGTGGCTCCTGCAGGTGCAAGATTACAAAGATATGTTAAACTCTGAGCTTCTGTTAGCCTGGGAAATTAAACCAGAGAAGTGTCAAGAATGATGTAATCTAAAATGAGTCAGCAGTGATACATTATCAATTTATGACTTTTTCAGAGAGAGAGTTAGAGTATTTTGGATTTTGTCTGAACCTGATCACATCAGCTCACCAGTGCTCTGCCTTTGCTCTGTATGTATGTAAGTTATTTAGAACATTGTTTCTCTTAGAAATAGATAGAAAATGGTAACATTAGACTAGCTGTCTATATTTATGTCAGAGTATTCTACAGTATTATTTTAAGCATTTTCCTGTGTCTAAACACTTGACTAGCACTGTGTGGAGTTGAGTAGATTTATCTTGTGTTTTTATTATTTATTATTAAATATTTTTAAACCTCTCAACTGTGGCTGTTTTGTGTACAGATAATTTAAGCTGTAGATTACATTGCATGTATATAGTGTTACTGTCCAAGCCACTCCAATAAGCCTTGCTGTTTGTCATACTTACTAAATGGATAATAATATTGCACAGTAAAATTGGACACCCTTTGGTAAGGGCCTTATTAGTAGCTGATATTAGTGGTTGGTGGCAGTGATTTCTACCTTATAGCTTGGGCAGAGAAGGGGGCATAGCTGGAGACCCTGTGCCAGCCTTCCCTAGGAGTGTCTGTGTGTTTGTATATAACTCATATCTCAAAGTGTGTGTGTGTCAGCTACTTGGGCATGGACATGAAGCACTGGTTGGACAGAGAGGGTGCTGGAGGTTTCAGCTTGACCACTAGGCTGAGACATGTACCCTATAGCTGTACCAGAGGGGAGTCTTATTGGGGATCTGGAGAGAAAGGGAGAAACCAGCCCTGGACTGACTGTGATCTCTGTGTGCTCTTAAGGGAAATTGTACTTTACTGTGTCTGTACTAGTTATCCTTCTCAATGTGCATGCTCCTCACTGGTACTAGTGGTGAGGATTGAGGCTCCTTGATTACTGGGCCAGTGCACGGGTGTCACACATGCATCAAGGTATCAGTCCCCATAAGAGACATAAATACAGTGGTAAATTCTGGAATAAAGTCTTTTGGTGGGAGCCCAATATGCAAACTAGATAATAAGAGGAAGACACCCATAGCCTGTGATAAGAAATATAATACCCATCTTTTAGAGAACTCAAAAAGGTAAAAATAAATAAATAAAATTCAGAAAAAAATCAAATCCTACACAAGCAAGTATGAACTGAGAATTGCCACCTCTGTTAAGGACAACCACAAAGCCTTCTTCGGCTATGCACTGAACATTAGAAGCAATGCTCAGAGTTAAGACATAACAACAACAGATACTCAAACCCTGAGGAGACAGGCAACATACCAGCTGACAAACTTAGCTCATTCTTTCTACTCCAATTTTCTACAGCATATTTGTGTTCCCACACCACACCATCTGATCAGTTTTGAACAAGTCCTGAGTGATCTCTCAAAGGCCAAAACATTAACTCCATGGGTCCAAATAATGTGCCATGCTGTCTTCCTGCCAGCACCAAACAAGGTCTGTTAGACCCACAACTAAGCCTATTCAGTCTTAGCCTCATGACTGGATTCATGTCATGATATAGAGAATTACTGTGGTCATCCCACTCCACAAGGGTATCATTGCTGATCCTGGTAACTACAGACCTATAAGCCCTGCTGGCCTTATCTGTAAGGCAATAGGATGTAGCACTATGGAACTGTTTAACAAAAATATAGGCAGTCAATAAGCCCTAGATCCTAACCAGTTTGGATTTGTCAGAGGCAGATCCTGCTGCCTAAAGCTGGTGGACTACTTTGAACAAGCCACCGAAGCATTAGGTGTAGGCAAATCAGTTCACACTGCCTACATGGACTTGGCCAATGTCTTTAATACCATTCCACATTCTGACATTATCAATAAGAAAATCCAACTAAATGCAAACTCTTATATTACCCATTGGATACCTAGCTGGCTTACTGATAGAACCCAATCTATTAAAGCTGGAGGCAAACTCTCATCAAAGGAGTTGTTACCAGCTGTGTCCCCCTGGGATCATTCCTGGAACCACTCTGTTTTGGTATTTGCTACTATGATGTCTAGGTCAACATCAAGGGCCTGTGGCTGACCAAGTTTGTAGATGACTGTCAACATGGAGCTGTCATAAACTCCCAAACAGACCTCCAGATCCTGCAGGAGGACCAAACTCACACTAACAAATGGTGTCTGGACTATAGCGTTAAACAAAATGTCAATAAATGCAGCATTACACCTATGGCAAACCAGGGTACCCATGCTCTTACCACATAAGTGATACTCCCTTAAAAATGGACTCAAGTCATCAGGAATCTGGGCACGTTTGTTGATAATGAGTTAACCTTTGATCACAGTGTGCCCATTGTTGTTAGGAAATCCTTTTACATAACCAAACTAATCACCAGAAGTATAACTTGTAGATCTAAGGAAGTCTTCACTCTCTCTCTGCTCCTCCATCATCAGGCCAGTTATAGTGTCTAATGTGTGCCCCCTTTGGCAGGTAGTTGTCTAAGCATAAATTCAGCACAAGAGTCTGCAGCATTTCCTCACTACAGCAATCAAGGGCATAGTCTCCATGAGGTACCTAGACCTTATATTAATCTCTCACTCTCTCTTTTCTGTTTTCTATAGATTTTTGAGATTTTGAAAGGAGAACCTCCATCTAGATTATATAGCCTCAACAGATCAAGACCTATACAACCTCCTGCACATCCACAAAACAAAAACACACTAAACTCCCACCCAAAAAATCTAAATTTCCACCAAAACAAAAATAGGACCTGATGGCAATATTGTTTTATTTTATTTATTTATTTTACATTTGTTTGCCAGGAGAGTCCGACTGGGCATGAGTCCCATTTTTAGTGGAGGTCCAGGGGGGGGGGACTCCATAAAGGTTACTACAGTAACTGAAATACGCAAGTTAATAAAGTACTGTATAAAAGAAGTACAGCAGCTGTTGTATGCTAATATAGTAAAATAAGCATAAAAAGTATACAGTATAAGACAACATGTGAAAAATATACAATGCAGTTGTAGGACATATCGTACAGTTATATAGTTACAGTTGTACAATAGTTAATAAAACAAAATACAAGTTGTTTTAATACTGGACATAGAAAAGAGCTGTTGTAAGCTAGCACAGTTATTTCAACATATGTTCCTGTATAGTATCCAAATATGTACCGTTAAGGGAGGCTAACCAGGGTCTGAACAATTACATAACCAAGATCTGTTTAAATGTGACAGGATGAGCTTTTTGAAGTTATTTTTCTTTTCTGTGGTCCTAATATCTAGGTGGATAGAATTCCATGTTTTTGCAACAGAACTAGAATAGATGGAGTCCCCAGAGCTATTTTTGCTTTTGGTTATGTTAATCAGTGCTTTGTTGGTGGATCGTAGTTAGCATTGGTTAGAATAGCTGTTAAGAATGCCCTGTAGCGCAGGAAGTTTGTCGGGCTTACATAGGATTTGGTGGACCACTGTGAATTGGTTATATGTGAGTAGATTAGGTAATTCTAGCCAAGATAATTGCTTGATTGCTAGGCAGTGGTGTGAAGTGGAGGGTGAGTCAGTTGGGAATTTAGCTATTTTATTGTAGCAGTTGTTTAATTTCCTTAAGTCTGTTTTGTTTAGGTTGATGAGTATGGGGGAGGTATAGAGCAGTGTGGAGATTAGGTGGGTTCTTGTGATGGTAGCTTTACTATTATTGGTGAGGTACTTTTGACATCTGTATAGAGTTCCGAATTTTTTATGGACTTTTTTATTGTCTGAGCAACATGCATATTGAATTTCATGTTGTGATCTATAACTCCTACCAGTTTGGTGTGTTAGACAGGTGTGATGGGGTGTTGTTAGCTGAGTATATTGTGAATGGAGGTATGGGGTCTAAGGCTGTTATGGGATGGAATATCATTAGCTGTTTTTTGGGGGTTATGTATTAGTTGAGAGTTGGCTAACCAGGTTTCAAGAGTGGCAAAGGATTCCCAAGTCAATTTTTGGAGTAGAGGGAGTGATGGGATGGTACAGATTAGGGTGGCACCATCAGTATACTGGACAAGGGTGGTGTGCTGGGTGACTTTGTGAAGTTGGTTGGTAAAGATATTGAATAGGAGAGGACCGAGCATGGATCCTTTGGGAGACTCCCAGGATGACAGGTAGGTGGGGAGAAACATTTTGCCATTTTACTGCCTGTTGGCATTTGGCTAGATAGTCCTGAAACCAGGTGAGAGTGGAGTGGCTTAGATCCTGCAACAGGATAGAGATAGAGAAAATAGGAACACATAGTTAATAAGAGCACAGTGAGTAGTGGAGCAGTTTCTTTAGTGATGTCCAGTATGGTAATTAAACAAGCTTCTAAATTTCACAAGCCACTGTAGGTAGGATAACAGCAAATTAAACAGCTTAAAAATAAAATGTATCTGAATTACATGAGGCACTGTAGGTAGCTTAACAACAATTGAATAGTGGGAGGCTACCTTAGACCTTAGAACAGAACTAGTAACAGCAAAATCCAGCAATTGGGAAAAGCAGCTACATGAGTGCTACCTTCCCTACAAAAATACAATGATCTTATTTCAAGCAGTTTTGCTTCATGAATTATAATTATTTCAGTAACATGTTTAGTGTACTATAGAGCTGATCCATACAAGTCCAGACAGCATTGCATCTAGGAAAGTTAAGTACATTAGGAACACTTACTAATTATGAAAAGCCCACAAGTCCAGATAGCATTTCAACAATTCAAGCCCAGTACAGTCAGTGTACATGCAGATATTAACAACTACTGCAAAAATGCTTTAGTCTGCCTTCTACAATCTAATGGACTATCTATATCTGCGTTAGTATGTCTAAGATATGCTTATTTATTCAAGACGTTTCTTGTTGCCAAAAACAAGCTCAATTTGCTTAATGAATACTAGCATTCAGAACTCGGAGTCATCTAGTGTGTAGGTCATGATAACAGAAAAGACAAAGCATAAAAAATAGCCAGACATTAATGCAGCATTGATTTCTTACATGGCAAGCACATTCCTGGTCAGAAGCTAAGGGGCCCGTGGTGTACCTTGTGTGATTCATTGATATGATTGTAGAATACTGGAATGAGCTGGAATGACTGGAAGAAATTGGAATGAATGTCTTTATCTGTTAATTACTCAGAACTGTGCTGAACAGGTGCCAGTCTCTCCTTTATGGGCCAAGTCTTCTTGTACATTTTAGAATGAAGTCTGCAAACACTGTAGTTCAGTTAAGAATGCTTTATTGTGTACAGCGAAGTTAGATGCCAACAATATCTGAATACTTCTCCAATAACAGTGCTGATAAACTGAAATAGCCCTTTGCATTCACATTCTTCATATTCCTTTCCTCCTGAATATTATAATTAATATTCTGGAATGCTAGATTTTTGACCTTACTTATGCAGTCATACCCAAGTGTCTGTACTGCCTTCTGAGGACTGCACTGCCATGACGTTCTGCATATCATTGGGCAGCTCAGTGGTTCAGCAGTTAACATTGTCACTTCACAGCAAGAGGTTCTCTGGCTTGATTCTTGGCTGGGGTGCCTTCTGTGCATAGTCTGCATATCCTCACTGCGTTCACGTGGGTTTTCTCCAGGTACTCCAGTTTCCTCCCACATTGCAAAGATATGCATCTGGAGCATTTCTCCCTGGGTCTCCGCTGAAAATGGGCTTTGTCCTAGTCAGACTTTCCCGGTAAACAAATGTTATATAAAATAAATAAATATCAGTCTAAAGTGAACTGACTTAACTGATTGTGTCTGAAGTACTTCCTAATAATACCAAAGCCCTGGAAATTTCTACACGCATCTTTAGCCTTCATTCCCAAGCCTCATACCATACAAAGAACATGTGTCTGTATTCAAATATACCGCACATTCTGTTCTTATCAGTAATCTTGACTGAAGTTTATTTTCATTGATTGACAATGCATTCACCGAAGCTATGCAAACTGTGAAGGCCTGCTTTAATATGGCTATATTCCTAGACTTATGCAAAGAGAATACTGTATTTTTGTGCATTTAAAAGATATCTGATCTTACAACTACTCCTGACATACCTGAACACACATAGGTATCTCTTTCTGTAGGTACTTTAAAATATAAAATATAAAATGAAGACACAGGCCTAACCTTACATTTTCAGGTCTATGCAAAGTCTATTCTACTAACTGCATTAATGTAGGATTTATTCTGTAATAGTTGTCTCTAAAATTACTAAAATGGGATTTACTTCTGTAATTACTTTATAAATCTATTAATATGGTCTGCAAAGTATACTATAATGATGACTAGAACCAATATAAAATAAGTATTCTTTATCTGGTACATAAACTTGCAAATTTTATTTTGACCACTAGGAGTCACTTGAACATTTATGGTCTGTTTGGATTGAAGTCTTAACTTTATGATTTAATTATAAGTGGACAATTTCTTAATGTGTTTTAACAGGTAGACTCTTTTTTACACCTATAATATACGTATCTTGAAGCATAATTACCATATACAGTATTTTGTGTCTGTAAAGTTTCAGCGAAATTTGTTACTAATAATCCTGTTCATTTAACTTTTTATTTCTATGAGCTGTAATAGATGTAAATATCTATATGCTGTAATAGTAGCAGTACCTTTACTAAAACCTATGCTTTCTGTATTTCAGATCTATACCTTTGCATACTCTGTCAGTGTCCTTTTAACTTTCTGTCTAATGTACTATAATTATGTAAAGTGCAGTGTAATCTGTAAATTAATTAACAAATTAAGTCTGCCCTGTGTTAAGCATTGAGTATATTGAATAACTATTACTAATTATTCTTTAGATAACTTATTTTAATAACTCTGTTACAAATAATTTTGTCACTTTACCCTTAAAACTAATGACTGAATAATGCGAAGTGTGATGTAGTAATGCTGCTAATGCAAAGTATTGATACCGCAGTACAAATAAAAATGACTGACTTCAACAATTGGCTAAGTTTCTGGTGTCATTCTAAGGGGATCCAGTATCTGTCTGCTTGGGATGACATGACTGACAGACCTCGATGCCTTGCCAGAGATGGCCTGGATCTGTCACCCCTCGGTTTCCAGGTACTAGCTAAGGTTCTTACCACCACTATAGTGCCTTTGTAGGCAGTGCTCCAAAGACCAAATTACCACTGTAACAGCTATGAATAAATACAATCTGAGGGTCATGCTGCTGAATGCTAGAAGTCTAAATCTCAAGATGCACTTGCTCGAAGCACCCCTCAAAATGGAGAACATTGACATTTGTGCTGTAACGGAGACCTGTTTTAAAGAGGCAAAAAGCACCCCTGCGCTACCAGGCTATAAATCATTCCACACCTTTCGGATGCAAAACATGGACTGAAGCTCAAAGGTGGTGGTGTCTCCATATTCGTAAAGGATATGCACACCTCCAGACTAGTAGCGCAGCATAACGCATCTAAGATACTTCAGGTAGAACTAACATTGGGTAAGATGATAATCCAGGCTATAGACTGCTATAGGTCCCCAACCATGTCCCTAGACTCTCACTCCATGTTCCTAAGCACCCTGGAATCTATCAAGGTCCAACCCAACACTCTCTTACTAGGAGACTTCAACTACCCCTCCATCAAGTGGGAAAACTACTCAAGCACCAATACACTGGTCCAACGCTTCCTGGAATTCATCAATTCCAATACCCTGGACCAGCTCATTCTGACCCCCACTGGAATAAGCAACATCCTTGACCTGGTTATTACTAACATGGGTGGCCACTGGTCTACACCAGTAGTCAATCCCTCCATGGTCAGATCTGACCATAAACTAATCACCTTGGAAATCCACATCTCACCCACACCTCCCACAAAGGTAACAACTTTGAAAAACTTCTCCAAAGCTGATTCTGGACTCCTAAAAAAAGGGGTGGCTAACTTCATGGCACCCATGCTAATGGAAAATAGCTGCATGACTGCCGAATCATACACCAATGCACTGTACAAACATGTACACAAATGTATGGAACTAGCCATACCCAACAGAACCAAGACGCTCTCCTCCAAAAAAAGAAGCCAATGTGGTGGTCCCCTGCCATTAATAAACTCTACAACAGAAGAAAGAAACTGTTGCAGAAAAAGGTGAAGTACCAACACTGGAAAAACTCCCTTATTAGCCTCAACAAAAAGTTGAGATCCCTCATCAAATCCTCTAAAGTCAGCTATGAAATCAAAATTGCAGCAGACACTAAAAACAATCACAAAGCCCTCTATAGCTATATCAAGAACCTCCACGGCAATACCCAGATTTGCTCTGAGATGCTGCACAATGGTACCTCCTATACTCAGCCAACAGATATTGCCAACATACTGGCCGACAGATTCAGTGACAACTTTACCCCTCTCTCCCACCATAAAGGACCAATCACAATACCGAAGAATGCCAGGCACCCAGCATTACTGCAGCACAGGTTAAAGCTGTGTTTAAGGCCAAAAATACAGGTTCCATGGGACCCAGTAATATCCCTGGCTGTGTTCTACATGAACTACAGAGTGAACTGGCACTACATCTGTGTGCACTGTTCAATCACAGCCTAACCTCAGGCTTTGTCTCTACCGAATGGCACACTGCTACAGTCATCCCTCTCCATAAAGGGTAGTGACGACAGACCCTGGGAATTATTGCCCCATTAGCTTGACAAGTCTGATATGTAAAGCTATGGAGTGCATCATCATGGACCTGATTAGCAAAGATATAAAAATCTCCAAACTCTAGACCCCACGCAATTTGGCTTTGTGAAAGGGAAATCGTGCCTGCTCAATGTGGTTGACTTCTTTGAGTCAGTCACTAGGGCTGTGAATGAAGGAAAGGCAGTGCATACAGCCTACCTCAATCTGGCCAAGGCCTTTGATACCATTAATCACTTGGGAATTATTGATAAACTCACCAAACCAGGCATCAATCCCTATATCACTAGGTGGGTTGCAAATTGGCTCATAGATAGAACATACAGTGTGAAAGTAGTGGACTCCAAGTCAGACTGCTCACCAGTCATGAGTGGAGTCTCACAGGGATTGGTCCTGGGTCCTCTCCTGTTCAGCATCTACTTCTCAGAGTCAAGGCCAACACAAAGAGACTCTGGCTGACCAAGTTCACAGACAACTGCAAGCTGGAAACCATTATAAACTCTCCAAGTGATGCAGACATCCTACAGAAAGGCCTCACTGAGACAAATGACTGGTATCAAGACCATGGCCTTAAGCTTAATGCCAAAAAATGTGTCCTCATCCCCTTTGGTAAAACCTCAGTTCCCACTAATTACCACATTGATGGGAGCCCACTGAACACTGAAGGTATTATAAGAGATCTGGGGACACAGGTTGACAGCAACCTCTCCTTTGATCACCACATTGCCATTGTAGTCAGAAAGTCCTTCTATCTGGCACATCTCATTACAAAGGGTTTTGCATCCAGGAAGAAATAGGTCATTGTCTCTCTCTACTCTTCCCTCATTAGACCAATTATCGAATATAATGCTCCATTTGGCATGTACCTCACTAGACACCTGCAACAACTAGAGAGGGCACAGAAGTACCTCATGAAGAGGATCATAGGCATTAAACACATGTCCTACATAGACAGACTCAAAAGATTCCAGATATTCTGTCTCATATCACCTACTTAGAGGTGATCTCTGCTTGACTTACAAAGCCATGTCTGACCCGGCTCTGTTAGAAATGCTACATCTAAAGAACTCACAGTCCCTCTGCGCCACATGCTCCAGAGACCTCAACCTCATTACCACAATCAACAAAACATGCTGGAGGGACAGATTCCTCACCCAGAGACTTCCCATGCATGTCAAGCAGAGCACCTCACTGACCCTCTTAAGAGAAATCTTGATGAGTGGATGGGTAATAGAAGGTTCACCCAGGGGATCATTCCAGTGGCTCTACTTGATAGAGGCACTGGAACTAATGTCGGGTGGCACGATGGCAGGGCACATCTATAGGCTAGGCTTGTAAAGGCTGCAGGGTCATTAGCCTAGTACACACCTATAAAACTATGATATAATAAGTGAGTTACAAATAATTCTGTCACTTTACCCTTAAAACTAATGACTGAATAGTATGAAGTGTAATGTAACTGCATGTTGTAAACTGTCTAGTAATGTTGTTAGAAATGTATAACTGAGGAGGAATGTCATATTCTGATCTTTGACTGAAATTTACATCAAAGTAATACATATTTGTACTGATCATCTAAAATAGCTGTGTATAAGTGTTATATTCTGGAAACTAACTAAACTAATACTAAAGGAATACCTTTTCTACCAGTGTTACCTGAACACAGATAAAAGCATAAACTGAAATCTGGTAAATGTTTTATTCTGGTTACTAAACTATTAATAAAGGAATACATGTTTTATGTCAGTATTATCTGAATGCAGATAAAAGCATAAACTGAAACCTAGTACCGTTATACAATTATCTGAAAATTTGCATACTTGCCTTAACTCTAATCTGTATAAATGCACATCTGTTGTATAAACATTTTAATAACGATTTTAGATAACTGAAACACATTTAAACTGAAAACTAGTACTTTTATACAATTGTATAAAAACATTTTCATACATGCTTTAATTCTAATCTGTATAAATGCACATCTGTTGTTATACACATTTTGACTTCAAAGAATTTAGATAACTGAAACACATTTAAACAAACATTGAAGGCTTGTCTTTCTGTATTTGAATTGTGCACCACAGCTCTTGCCAAATTTAGGCCTTACTCTGCATTGTCCCAGTCACTGCTGAGGTATTGGAAGGGCTGCTTTCTTTGTCCATTTTACACGTAGGCCTTCCAAACCACCCCTTTCCCATTTCCTGTGCAAGGTTGGGTGGTTGATGCAATCTTGACTGTATTTACTCAGCATTCTAGAAAATCAACCTGGAAATTATTTATATATCCAAAGCTAACAGCGTGTCTTTTTGTAGCAATATCTGCAAAACACAAAAAAGGCAGTATTAGGTCCTTCAAATAACATTTGCAGCTTTAACAATTATAAATTGATAGCATTGTTTGTTGCCCTGACTTCATTTCCATTTTTTTTTGCATGAAATAAACATACGCTGTTAATAAACTCTTGTAAGTCTGTAAGCAACCTGATAATGCAGTATGGTAAACTAGACCAATGTTACTAATAAACACATTCTTACAAGTCTGAAACTGAACTAATAATGTACAACAGTGAAATGGAAAGGCTGTAACATCATTATTAAATCAAACAGAAAAAAAAAACCTCAGTGGCATTGTTTTCCCGTCTTAACCTCAATTGAAAGTATAGTAGTAATCTGACACCGAATTAATATTTTAACATTTTTTTGCATTTCTGCACCTTTATAAAATTAATCTTAACTGTTGAACGTTCTACATTTACTCTGTGACCCTCAGGTTATAATTTAACATAGCAGTTCATTTAGCTGACTTCATTTAATTCTTTCAGTACTACTGAATACTGCAAGGATTTATCATTACTGTCTACAATTTTCAATTCTTGGATAAACAGTTAAAACTGTTACTACATAAAACTGTTACTAATAATATTAGACTGATCTTTACCATACTGTTTTATGGCATACAGTACTGTCTTTAATGTATCTTGCTGAACTGGCCTGTAATCCGATAACTCAGTTACCCTAAGTCTGTGCCCCTGGTGTACTTGGTAAACTACAATTTCTGCATGAAATATATACTATACACATTTATTACTGGAGGTGAACTGATCTGATTCTGGAATTTACTTGTCTGTCTTTTATACGAGTATGTGAAGTTCAACATTAGACAAGAACTTGTGGCTTTAATGACACAATATTTACTCTGCACTCTTTTCTTGCATGGAATCTGAACTTTTGACAGTACTGTCACTTTTAGAATGTAGCAAAATGTTTACATCCTGTAAACTTGCAAAACATAATTTAATATCTGTGAATGTTTTTTGTTTCTGACTGTATCAAGATATTATTTATGCATTGCAACACTTTGCTGCCATAACAATGTCTGCTAAACAAAACTATAGCACAAAATATTAATTTACCAGATCTACTACTGTGTACAAATTCTTGCAAGTGTCATATGTGTGCACTACTGTACATTCTGTAGCATTTTTATTTTTCCATAAAATCTTGTTACTGAAGTCTAAAACAACATGGAACTCTGATGACATGTCCATACCTAATATGGACCTGTTACACTTAGAACTGTTCACTGCTGTAATCTTTGACCCTTTAAATCCTGACAAAACTGCACTCTTGTCTTCTAGTAGAGGTCTATTTGTAACTGAAATTGATGTGTCTGTATTAATAGGTACATTATTCCATAATCTCTTTTTATCTCTTTATATTTCTGAGACACTGTCCTCCTCTTGCATACCCTCTCTTTTTGATTTCCTCTCTGAATTTAGTCAACTTTCTTTCTCCCAAAACCCTCCAGTAGATGGAAAGCCTTCTTTGTTTTGAAATTACTGATCTGCACCTGTCTTACACATTATATCACAGATCTATGTAGCAATGCTTTTTCTGCAATAAAAATACACAGTGGATGAATGCAGGTCTCAGTGTTTTTCTTTTCTTCATTTTAGAACCGAGCTCCATCTTAAATATAAACAAAATATCTCTCACTCTGCCATCTCACTAAACTCTATTGTTACCAAATACTGTAGCATTACTTTACCTCCTATTCTGTTTCACTTGCACATCTTTCTTGCTTCTCCTTGTTGCATACTGCACCTCTTTTTTCGCTACTGAAGGCAACTCTCCTTCTACCACCCTTACTGCAGGCCCACCCAAGCTCCTGTAGACAATGTTAAGTTTGTAGTGACTAACAAAAGTGTGAGGAGAAGACCAGGTGGCTGCCGCACAAATGTCATCTACAGAATGACGGGCAAGATAGGCAGCTGGGGTCTATATTATAAAATCGAATAGGAAGAATGTCGAACGCTCTAATGAGCGAAACTGCCAAAACTTGAAGTCCTTAATGTGGGGGGCTGTGCCCCCCCTGCTAAATATATATTCCAACTCCAAGATTGCACTACAGTGAGGAAAGGGGAAATATTCCACTCTACACTTTACTAAAACCTCAATAATGGACCCTCGAGTTTTGGCAGTTTCGCACATTAGAGCGTTCAACATTCTTCCTATTCGATTTCATGATATAGACCCAGGCAGCTGATGTAGTCATTGACCTAGTGGAATGAACTCTGATTGGACCTGGTACAGATAAACCTTTGGATGAATAAGTAAAGGAAATACACATCGAAATCCAATAGGCAATAGTTATTTTGGACCCTTCCTGTTAAGAGAGAATGCCACAAACAGCTGATCAGACTTGTGGAAACTCTTTGTCCTATCTAAGTATTAAAGTAATTGTCTCTGCACATCTTGCGTATACAAGAGATATTCCCCTCTATTAGAAAAATTTGGAAAGAAAACTGGCAATTAGACTGACTGGTTCAGATTTGCTTCGGTGGCAACTTTAGGCATGAATGAAGGGTTAGTTCGAAGGGTCACTCTGTCTTTATGAAAAACTTTGAAAGGCAGTTTGATAGACAGAGCTTGCAATTCTGAAACTCTTTTAGCTGAAGTTATGGCTACTAGAAAAGCCATCTTCCATGACAAGAATTTGATATCACATGTGGCAGCAGGCTCAAATAGTCTCTGTGTGAGAGATTGCAGCAGAAAGGAAAGGTCCCAAGGAGGGAAAGGATTCTTGACAGGAGGTCAGAGCAGAAAACCCTCTTTTTAAAAATGCTTTACACAAGCGAGAGGAGAAGGTAGGTTCCTCACAAACATGGAAGTTGGAAATAGCTGCCAGCTGCACTTTGATAGTCAAGAAGCTAGCTCCATTCTGAAACAGCAAAGACAAGAAGAGCAAGATATCTGAAATGGAAGCCGAAGCTGGATCGAGATTGTGCTGGTAAGCACAAATAGAAAATCTTTTCCACTTACTGGCATAAATCTTTCTAGTGGAAGCCTTCTGAGAGGCCAGGATAATGTTCTTAATGGGAGAAGGTAGCCTGGGCTGATTCAGGATTATTGGAAGTGGACAAACTTTGCCGTCAGATGAAGCATCGGGGAATTGGAAGCTGAGACGGATGGGAAATCAGATCTGGAATGGAATCTAGTACCTGGGGGGTACTTCAAATAAGAACAAAGAAGGAGGAACTACACCTGCTGAGGCCAAAAGGGGGTGATGAGGATCAAGGTGGACTTGAGGCAATGAGCTTTTTGAAGTACTCTGGGAATGAGAGGGAAGGGTGGATAGGCATAAAGGAGACCGAGGGGCCAATCATGAACCAGAGCATCCCTGGGAACTTCCCATCTGGGGGAGTCAGGGCAAAATACCTGCTGCATTTGTAGTTGAGAGGGGACACAAACAGACCCCAGAAAAGGAAGATCTGTTTCTCTACTGAAGGATTCAGGGACCACTAATAAGGGCTCAGGATTGCCTTGCTGCCAGCACGTTGGTCTCTCTGGGAATATATGTTGCAGTGAATAAATGCCCTGAGGACATTGCCCATTCCCACACTGTCATGGCCTCATGACAAAGCAGATACAAATGTGTGCCCCCTTGCTTGTTCATAGGTTCATAGGTTAATGGGTTGGTACTAGGCTATAGGCCCTAGGGCCAATACAAGCCTAGCCATAACATGGATTTAGTGTTGGACTTGGTACCAACACAGTTCTTTTCACACTTATATGCAACAAATGCAGAAATCCTGATTACAGCAAACTCACTAATATATTAGTCTGTCAGAAAGTTTTGATATGTTAAATTTCTCCCAAGTTAATTTGGGAAACTCCATTCCTTTAACCTCCAGCTGCACTCATCTCCTTGTGGAGCAGCTGATCAGAACTCAGTTACCTGATCAGAACGTTCTGAGTTTATATGTATTACATAACCAATATATGCTGTTTTGGGGAGATTCTCCTTTTCCTGTTGGTCTGCTCCTGTGGAGTTAGTACGTTTAAGTCTGAGGTGGGGGAAGGACTTGCTCCCATGTGGGGGAGCAGAGGGACTTGCTCTCTGAAAAAACAAACAAAAAAACCCAATTATTTTGAGATATTCTATTACATTAGTTTAACAAGCATTTTTTTTTTTTTTTTACCATTTTGCTCCCACTGTCAGTCTTTTACCCCTCTTGACCAATCAGCCCATTTGTTCCCCATCACTGGATTGAGGGTCAACCAGGAGGGGCCATCATTTAGACATTCATCAGATGTGGCTCGAGCTTTAGCTGATTTTTTTCTCTCTACATGTACCCAGTGAAGCATCAGGGAGGAGACATGCAATGGTCTGACTGCAGAGTACATCCACTCATTACTGCAGGGGGGTATTCATTTCCAAGTAGCTCAGGCCATTTCTCTGATGCATTGAACAGTGTTTTCTCTGATCTCCGCTGGAGAAATCTCACTATGCTGTGTTCCACCAGAGATCTGAGTGTGTGCTACCCTCCCCACCCATCTGGGAGAGGTGAGCAGGCCATGCTCCTTCATTCTTCCCCCTTCCAACCTGGGTCCTTTATTGCTAGGGCTGCTAATTACTGTTTAGCTGTCCTAGAGTAATGCCTCCATCCTCCTGTGCTATGGAGTCAAAATACCTGACGTCTGATAATTTTGAAGCCTCTCCTATGGTTTCAAAGCTATGATTTTCACTGAAGTAAACTATGTCAGGTCAAAGTTATTTATTTGTACATTTATTTGCTTATTTATTTAATTATTCAATTTATTTGACATTTGTTTACCCGGGATAGTCCAACTGGGCATAGATCCAATTTTTAACGGAGGCCCGTGGAGAAAAGCTCCATAGAAGAGAATAACAATTTTATATTCTTAAAATCATTGCATTAATATAGAATAGTTTATAAATACAAACAAGTAAACAATAAACAGTTATGCAATGCAGTCAGTAGCTAGAAGATAATGATAAAGTATATGAACCATAGTGGAATAATAAAGAGTAACTAAATAACTAGGATAGCACAGACTTGGATAGGATTTTTGATTAAGATGTAGAAGACACAAGAATAGAGGGAAGTCAGAGTATTAGAACATAGTTATAGTACTTGTGAGAAATGTGACTATTAGTAGTCATAGGAATAGGTAATATATTAAAAGAGAGGGGCTCTAACTTTAATGATGGTGTTAGAAAAAGATCCTAGGACAGTTGTTGTACTGTGGTTTGGGCAATAGCCATGTTGAGTAGGGGTTAACAGATTTTCATGAAGTAGATAATCTAGTTAATTGCTTATGGATACATTCCTCAAATAATTTTGAGAGTGGTGACAGAGCTGCTGTAGGTCTGTGATTGGTTATATCATTGGAGTTCCCATCTTTGTGAAGTGGAATGATATAGAAATGTTTCCAGACAGATGGGACTTGAGATTCTTAAATCGATCTGTTGATTAATATAGAGACTAGATAAGCATGGCATTAGTTTTTTTGGTTTATTTGTGTGTTTAGATGTTTAGATAATGTTTTCTCTTGTCTTTGTTGTCTTTTTTTTGTAAGATTACAGATTTGTTCATATGTTTGCAGTTGAATAGGAGGTTGTAGTTTCTGCCAGTTTCTCCACTCTGTATCCCTCTTGCATATTATGGTTCTGCTGTAGTGAGACACCCATGGTGTATGGGGAGATTTAACCCTTTTTATCTAAGTGGAGCTATGCTTTTAAGTATACTGAAAAATATAGAGTTACGTTTTTGAACAACATCATCTAATGTCTAAGTATAGAGGATGGACCAGTTTATGGAAGACAGCATATTGTTAAATTCAGTTGAACTGAAGTTAGTAACATTGCAGCACTCTTTATATTTGTGCTGTTTGGTATGGTGTATAGATAGCCTCTGAACGTAGGTGAGGGGAAGGTCACTGATAGAGTCAGGGAGTGTTTTGGGATCTTGATTAATAATAGGATTAGGGACAAGGATTTAGCCCAGGATGGTGCCAGTATTAGTGGTTTTATTATAATGATTATGCATCATTAGATGATAAAGCCATAAATACTGATACTTGAAGAAGGGAAGTCTGAAGACAGGGTTTGTCAGTCAGTATTAATGTCGCTCAGTATTACTGTGCCATTTGAGATATAGTTAGGTATCTAGTTTAGAATATTTTATAGCATGGGGATATTGTTACATGGGGGGGGGTGTAAAGAGCAATACTGCATAACATTTTTTGACTATTTAGTTTGTGGTTGATGAGTAGAAGTTCTGTAGAGCAGAAATTAGGTTGGGGTAATTGACAGAGGGGAGATATCAAGGTGGTTGGAGTATAGGATTGCAACACCTCCTGCTTTTTTGTGTAATCTACCTGAGCAAATAATATTATAGCTGGTGGAATTACTTGAGTCTTTTATATGGGGTTTTAACCATTTAATTTATTATTTGTTAGCCTGATACATAACTTTATCTCTGGACTTTTTCAGTCATGTCTCTAGCCAAAGGCATATGCAGCAGTGTCACAAATTAAACAGAAGAGACAAACACAAATTGATGGGTAGCAAGTAAATTAATAGTTGTTATTTAATTATACAAACATTTACAGTAGAACTAGTAATACTGACACATGCATTGTTCATAGGTTCATAAGTTCATAGTTGTATAATGACCAATGGGGCCTTTATAAGCCTAGCCAAGCATCTAAAATGCAGCCAGCAAGTTTATGGGCCACCCGTTGTAAGTCTAGTCAAGCTTTCCAAATGTATACCACAGGTTTATGTGCCTTGAGGTTATTTTAAGTTGTGTATGTAAGCTAGGGCAAGATTTACAGGCTGCCTGTGTCCATTAGAGAGATAGGTGCTAGACTCCAGGTGTATTTTTAATTACCTATCCACTTATCCAGGTTTTTCTAGAATGGGGTTAAGGAAAAGTTCTGCTTCACATGGATGGGAAGCCTGTTCCTGAGAAGCAAAATTCTGGGATACATACCTGCCCCCTCTGTGACCGCCCTGCACTGGCCCAGTAATGAAGGAACCTCAGTCCTCACCACTGGCAACAATGGGGAATGTACACACTGGGAGGATGACAAGTACACACACAGTAAAGTGCAATTTCCCTTAAGAGCGCACAGAGACCACAGTCAGTCTGGAGCTGGTTTCTCCCTCTTTCTCCAGATCCCCAATAAGACTCCCCACTGGCACAGCTATAGGGTTGAGATCTCAGCTGAGTGGCCTGGCCAAAACCTCCAGCACCCTCTCT
The DNA here is from genome assembly GCF_019279795.1 of Protopterus annectens. Lineage (NCBI taxonomy): Eukaryota > Metazoa > Chordata > Ceratodontiformes > Protopteridae > Protopterus > Protopterus annectens. The sequence goes on along the minus strand of NC_056725.1, from coordinate 188,715,856 downwards.
GTCCAATCAGTGCTTTGTGTCCCTGCCCAAGTAGCTGATGACACACACACACACACACACACACACACACACACACACACACACACACACACACACACACACACACACACACACACACATGCACACGCACACGCACACGCACACACACACTTTGAGGTCTGATTTATATACAAACACACACATGCACCAGGGGAAGACTGGCACAGGTTTACTAGCTATGCCCTCTCCTGCCCAGACTATAAAGTAGTTCAGACTGCCACCATCCACTCTTTATCAGCTACTTTAAGGCCCTTAGCAAAGAGTGATCAATCCTACTGTGTCTTCTTCTTTCGGCTACTCCCATTAGGGGTTGCCACAGCAGATCAACTGTTTCCATTTCTTCCTGTCCCCTTCTTCTTTCTCTGTCATACCAACCACCTGCATGTCCTCTCTCACCACATCCATAAACCTTATCTTAGGCCTTCCTCTTTTCTTGTTACCTGGCAGCTTCATCCTTAGCATATTTTTCCCAATATACTCTGCATCCCTCCTCAGCACATGTACAAACCAATGTAATCTTGCCTTTCTGGCTTTGTCTCCAAACCTTCCAACCTGGGCTGACCCTCTAATATACTTATTCCTATTCCTGTCCATCCTCATCACACCCAGTGCAAATCTTAACATCTTCAGCTCTGCCACGTCAAGCTCTGATTCCTGCCTTTTTGTCAATGTGACTGTCTCCTACCCATATAACATAGCTGGTCTCACTACCCTCTTGTAGACCTTCCCTTTCACTCTTACTGGTACTCGCCTGTCACAAATCACTCCTGACACTCTTCTCCATCCACTCCATCCTGCCTGTACTCTCTTCTTTATCTCTCTTCCACACTCACCATTACTCTGAACTGTTGACCCCAAGTATTTAAACTCATCCACTTTCGCTACCTCTACTCCCTGCATCCTCACCATTCCTCTATCCTCCCTCTCATTCACACACATATATTCTGTCTTAGTCCTGCTGACCTTCATTCCTCTTCTCTCTAGAGCATATCTCCACCTCTCCAAGGTCTCCTCCACCTGTTCCCTACTCTCACTACAGATCACAATGTCATCTGCAAACATCATAGTCCACGGGGACTCCTGTCTGATCTTGTCTGTCAACCTGTCCATCACCATTTCTAATAAGAAAGGGCTCAGAGCTGATCCTTGATGTAATCCCACCTCCACCTTAAACACATCACAAATCCTACTGTGTAATGTTACTATTAATCCAAGTGTTAGTTTGACCAAGACCAAGGCTATTAAGAGTGGCCTGTACAGTGTCACCAAATAGAAATGCAAGTACCCTAAGAGCTTAAATATCTCTAAACAAACCTCACCCCATTCCCTGTCTTGAGAGCCTGTCTGCATTGGCATTGCAAACCCCACTGTGGTGCTGCACTCTCATATCATATACCTGCAACCCTAGGTGCCACCTTAGTAACTTAGCATTTTGCTGGCTGGCTCGATGTAGCCATGTTAAGGGATTGTGGTCTGTAACTACAGTGAATTTACTTCCATACAGATAAGGCTGAAATTTCTGCAGTGCCCACACTATAGCTAGACATTCCTTTTCTACAGCTGCATAGCATTCCTCCCTGGGTTGGAGCCTATGACTGAGAAATACCACTGAGTGCTCATCTTCCTTGAGGAGATCTGGCTGAGTACATTCCCCACCCCGTGGTTTGAAGCATCCACCTGCACAACAAATTATTTGCTGTAATCTGGACTGGGTAACACAGGAGGGGGGTCCTCCCAAAGCTCCATTAAGCTTCTGGAATGCCAGCTCACATACTGGGGTCCACAATACCCTATCTGAATTGTTTTTCCTTGTCAGGTCTGTGAGGGGAGCAGCTATGGTACTATAATTGGGGACAAAACTTTCTGTAGTACCCTGCTGTCCCTAAGAATGCCCTCACCTGCCTTTTGGTAACAGGAGCAGGCCATGCCTCAATGGCTTCCACTTTGGCAGGTTGTGGCCTGATCTTACCACTCCTTACTCTATGTCTCAGGTGGGAGGCCTCTGCTATACACTCTGATATTTGCTGGGCTTAATGGTCAAACCTTCCTTCTGTAGTCTGCCCAGCACCTCCCTGACATGCTGAAGGTGCTCTTGCCAGGAATGGCTGTAGATGGCAATATCATCCAGGTAAGCAAGGGTGAAAGCTCCTGCTCCTGCTAGGATATGATGTACAAGCCTCTGGAAAGTTGCTGGGGCATTTTTCATCCCAAAGGCCATCTTCGTGAACTCATAGAAGCCAAAAGGAGTCACAAAGGCTGACCTCTCTCTAGCGCTTGGAGTTGAGGGCATCTACCAGAAACCCTTGATAAGACCAATAGTGGTAAGATACTTAGCTCCACCCAGCTGCTCTAGGGCTTCATCTGTTCTAGGCATGGGGTAAGCATCTGACTCTGTGTGACTATTTAATTTCCTATAGTCCACACAGAACCTGGTGCTGCCATCCTTTGGTACCAGCACCACTGGGGAGGCCCAGGGACTGCTGGACTCCTGGATTACCCTAGTTCCAACATTTCATGTGTCTCCTCCCTCGGAATATGTTTGACTCTCTCAGGTACCCTATAAGAGGCCTGCTTAATAGGCCTTTGGAATCCTGTATCCACATGGTGCTGCATCAGGTGGGTGCACCCTGGTTTCCCAGTGAACATGTCCTCAAACTCCTGTAACACTGCTCAGATTTCTTGAACCTTGCCAGGGGATAGCTGCTGGGACATTGCTACCTCTTCATCTGAGGTGTCAGTCCAAGTCTCACTGAAGAGATCAGTCACCAGATCCCCCTTCAGACTACTCCTGCCATCCACTGCAAATACTCAGCACAAGGGCCTCCCTATCATGGTGAGGTTTTATCATGTTAACATGGTACAATTTATGCCCCTGCTTCCTGCCTAGCAGCTCTACCATGTAGTTAACATCACTGACCTTCCTTATCACCTTGAAGGGTCCCTCCTAGGCTGCCTGCGGCTTGTTGTGTCTGTCAGGAATGAGAACCATTACCTGCTTCCCCACAGCATACTCTCCAGCTCAAGCATTCCTGTCATACCATACATTTTTCTGCTGTTTAGCTTCTGCCAGATTCTCCTGGACCAAGCCCGTGAGCTCTGAGCCTTGTCCTGAGGTTTAGGACATATGCCACAACAGACTCCTTGTGAGATTTACACTCACCTTCCCACTCATCTTGAATCTAATCTAGAGGTCCTCTCACCCTATGCCCATACAGTAACTCAAAGTGTGCAAAGCCTGTGGATTCTTGGGGCACCTCACTATAAGCAAACAAAAGATGGGGAAAATATTTGTCCCACCCCCTGTTGAACTGGTATGTAAATGCCCATAGCATGGCCTTCAGTGTAGAGTTTAACCTCTCAACAAGACCATTAGTCTGGAGTTTGTATGGGGTGGTCTTTAGGTGTTTCACCCCACAGTGCTTCCACAGACAAGTCAGCAGGTCTGACATAAAACTGGCACCTCTGTCAGTCGGTATTTCTTTTGGGAAACCTATCCTGCTGAAAATCTCTAACAAAGCATTTGACACCTTTTCTGCCTCGATGGAGGATAGAGCTGTCACCTCAGAGTATCTGGTAGCATAATCTACTACCACTAGGATATACCCGAACTTGGGGTACTCAGAGGTCTCACAATATCCATAGCTACACTCTGAAATGGCTTCTCAATCACAGACAAAGGCATCAAAGGAGCTTTCACCTTGTCTCCTGCCTTGCCTACCTTTTGGCACTGCCCACAGGTCCTGCAGTACCCTGTTACATCTATGGAAATCCCAGGCCAACAAAAAGTCTGCATAATATGTCTCTTTGTACATTTTATGCCAATATGACCTGCAAAGGGAATGTCATGGGCTAGGACTAGAAATGCCAGATGGTAGGCTCTGGGCACTACCACCTGCTGTATTCTCTCACTCTCTAGCCCTCCCTCAGGGGTCCACTCTCTATACAGTAACCCTTTGTCCCAGTATACAGATTTCCCCTTCCCTTGAGAATTAGGTGCCTCACTAGCTACCTCTCTCAGGCCTTGTAATGTAGGATCTGAGAGCTGAGCCTGTCTCAACTCTCTCTTTGTAACCCTTGCCAGCTCCCCTTCCACAGGATGTCTGGGTTTCTCTGATAGCAGTGCCTCACTGTCAGCCTGGGTAAAACTACTCACCTCTGCCCTTGCAACCACTCTGTCCAAGGGAACATCAGTACCCACAAACAGCTGTAGCTCTCCTTCAGTCTCACTGCTACAGGGTAGCTCCCTCTCTGAAGTAACCACCTCACCAGTCCTGGCTGCAAGTGTCCAGTCTGTCTGGGTCCCCCCCCCCAAGGCTACCAGACCCACATGCTTGTCTCCAAGCCTGACTCTGTGTAACTGCATGCAAAAAAGGTACTGCATTATCAAAATCATTCCCTTGTTGTTTCAAGACAACTTACTGCTGGCATTTTGGCATTCCCATTACTGGCTCTCCCACCTTTTGTTCCTTACCTTTCCTATGTGGATATGTATATGCTACATGGCCTCACTGATTGCATTTAAAACATTTAACCCTTGGTCCTGGACATGTACCTGGACTTGTGGTTTCCCCTACTACTGGAAGACTCTGTTGAGAAGGTCTAGGCTACCCACCATGGGTTCCCTTAGACCCATGAGCAACACTGGGTATCCCCTTTCCTGTGCACTGATGCCCTGGTTGCTAGGTATAGGTCTCCCTTTTTCCCCAACTCATCTGCTGAGTTACATTTCCTATCCACTAGCCAGACTCACATGTCTTCAGGCAAAGTGCTAAGGGTATGTCCCTTACCAAAAGGTCTGCCAGCCCTTCAAAAGTGGTGACCTGACATCCACTCACCCACCTAAGAAAATAAGTGCTTATTTCAGGAATATATCCACACACAACACTTTCATCTGCCTTGCTTCTATGCCCATGAAACTTTTGCCTATAAGCTTCAGGTGTTAACTTAAAACATTCTAAAAGACAGTATTTTACAATATTATAATTTAAGCAATCAGTATCAGACAATTTAGAAATAGCAGTTACAGCTTTACCATGGAGTAAAGGAGTCAGGAACCACCGGTATCGGAGCGTATCCAGTTTTTTTTTTCAGTTTTTCTGCTTTTCTGAGTTTGTTCATTGTGAGTGTCAGTGATGGAGGATGCTCCGGTGCCATTGTTGGGTTTTAGTACGGAAGGAGAGGCTGGTAATCTCACCCAGTTGATCAAACTTTGGACCCAGAAAGTGAACATTTTATCCAACCGCCTTGATGACATTCTGGGATCACAGCAGATGCGGGGGCACGAGTCTTCAGCTTACACAAATGGATTTTGTTTAGAAGGGCATGCAGGAGATGGCCCTTCCAGTGTCTCGAAGGCTACATCAGTCCATTTCCATTCTGGAAATGAGCCACAACCCACAAGGAATACAACCATACTCACTGGAGTCCAGTCTTCTGAAACTAGTTCATCAATGGGAACACAGGATCGGGGCACAGGTGCGGCCCATTCTACCAATACACTGACACTGAAACCACAAGGTATGCCTAATTTAAATCAGTGGCTCAGCCATTCATTTATCTTCACAGATAATGGAGGGAACTCGGTGCCTGATCATGACACGGGTGAGTCATTGCACCTTCCTTCTAAATTGAACATATTTGACCAGAATCTGTTGAAGCTAAGGAAAATTCAGCTTGAAGTGGCCTACTTTGGAGAGTGTAAAAGGGCTGGTATAGTCCCAAAAGGCCTCAGATTCTGGCAGTATCCCACAGGTTTGGAGGAGGGGTGTCACTTCCATCGGGAGTTAATTTGCCTTTTTGACAGACATGGGTTCGAACTCATGGACCTTATCAGCAACCATTACCAGTTGGCAGCTGATAATTTACTTTTGGACATCAACAAGTTGGATGGGGAAATAAAGAACGATCTACATTTTCATAGGTATAGGTTTGAGTATGACCGTACCTATAACAGTATCGATCAGCATATTTTAAAGCTTACTTCAACTAAAATTAAAAAATTAAAAAGGGATATCAAAGTTTACAAAGACAACATGGCTTACCCAAAACCTCCAGTATCTCAAGGCAACGTTTTGTACTTTCAGAGCATGGAGGGTGGGGGTGTCTATTTCCAATGAGTCAGACCTGGGCGCGAAGTCCAGTTATAGGGAAATCAACACCTAGGATTCAATGGATCCCTTGGTCCCAGTCAGACATAGTGAACAACTGGCAGCACACCACAAATCTATCAATGCTGAAGAAGTAGTGGAGGGCCCAAATTTTTGAGATCCAGCCTCATCCCCTATGGAGGAACAGGGTCGGAAATCCAACAACCCGTCCAGGTCCAGGAGGAACTGAGCCAGTTAATGTCTGGGACTGGCCAACTTATGCCTAGTCAAAGCAATGTTTTATTTAACTCAAGAAAGGATTTTAAGATATACAACTTTTCTGATTATGTCTTCGAGAATGACTTAGTGGACTTGTTGGCCAAAGGTTTTTCTTATTTGCCCTCAAGGAGGGCCGATGTGGCTTCTTCCATTATAGACTTAAAACTCTATGTTAGAAAGTTAAATCTGCAGTTATTAATGGGAAATTTTACCAGTGTTAGGGGTGAATTTCTTTTGGCGAGCACATATAATCCACCATTGCATTCATCTTAAAATTTATTTGAACAGATATGTGAGTTAGATATAAGACATGTCCTTAGTAAATCCTCACCCAAATGAACTTGCAGGTACAATATCAGTAAAGAAGAGAGGCTTTTATTAGATTCATTAGCCAATTCTTCAGTGAGGGTTACGCAACCAGACAAGGTGGAGGTCTGGTAGTTATGGATGAGTCTGATTATGTAAGTAGGATGGAAGACATTCTTTCCTCTGAGTCTTATAAAGAGATTTCAAGGAATGAACTGAACATAGGTAACTCAAGAGTATCCACTTACTTTGGTGATATGTTTGCTAATGGATCCATTGATTTGGATTTATTGAGTTTTATATCTCCACCCACTTACAAAATTCCTATTATTTTTGGTTCACCTAAAATTCATAAGAATCCACTGGATCCACCTATGCACCCTCTAGTAAGTGCTAGGGGCAGCATTACTTATGCTAGCGCCAAAGTAGTGGACTCTATTTTAAAGAAATATATGGCTACTGAACCTCAAATTTCAAAGGATTCCTGGTCTTTTTTATCCATGATCAATCAAACAACTTATAGTGAAGATAGTCATTTTCTAATGGTTGATGTGAAAGATCTATATACATCTATCCCACACTCAGTTGGCTTAGATTGGGTCCCAGTTATGTTGTCCAAAAAAGAGGCCCCTGCAAAAGATATTCAATTGGTGAATGAATTGTTGGACATTATATTGTCCAACAATTTTGTATCTTTTAATAACAGATTTTACTTACAGTTGATAGGAGTACCGATGGGTTCTCCATGTGGTGCCAGTGTGGCCAATTTGGTCATGGCTTACTGGGAGAGGGAGTTAATTTTAGCTAATCCATTATTTATGGATAAAGTTGTGTTATATACACGGTTTCTTGATGACATCTTTATTATTATGAAAGGTGATGAGGAGTCAGCTATTTCATTAGTCGATATGTTAAATTCTTCCACAAATTTCTTACAATTTACATATAATTTTTCCCCTGATCGGGTAGCTTATTTGGACGTGGACCTCATGAAGGATAAAGAAAAAGGTTATTTCGTAGCTAAGATCTATAGGAAGGAATCCTTCTCTAATAGCTAAGTTTATTTTGCCAGCTGTCACCCCTTCTCCCAAAAGCGATCTATTATCAAAGGTTAACTCGTTAGACCTGCCCGTATGGTAACTAGGGACTGTGACTTTGAGGAAGAATGTGCCTTCATGGCAGACCTTTTTTCCAGTAGGGGCTACCCACACGATCTTATTAATGACCTTCTACAGGAGGTCCATAACAAGAGGGCTTTCAGGATATATGCACCTATCTTAAATCAAAATACCCCTGATACAGTTATCTTCGAAGGGAGGAAGGATGAAGCTTTTTCTATGTCGAAAAGCTTCATTTTAACATACAGTTTGGATGCTAGGGAGATAATTGCTATTATACTGAAAAACTGGAATTTTATTACTCAGGACGACCCTATCTGTAAAACTTTGGTTGAACTACCACGAATAGTGTTCAAGAGAGGTTTAAACATCAAAGGGATTTTAGAGAGAAAATCTAATATTTTAAATAACAGGAATGGAATGTATAAGTGCAATATGTGTCGCTACTGCGGCCATATAAAGACAGGGACAAGATTTGTAATCAGGGACCTGTTTTTTCGCCTAACGGGTAGATTTAATTGCTGCAGCACACAAGTGGTGTATTTGGCTCAGTGTTCTAGTTGTCCTGCATTTTATGTCAGGACGACCAACAGAAAATTACAGGAACGTATATATGAACACCTTTATGCTATCAGGAAAGGCAAGATGGATAATGCCTTAGCCAGACACATAGCAGAGAACCCGAGTCATCATTTCCTGTTTTGTATCATTGACCAGGTGAAGTCTGATTTTAGGGGGGGGTTACCCCCTCCATTTGGAGAGTAGAGAGTTATTGTGGCAACTTAGGTTGGATCCATGCCATGCCCCAGGCCTTAACGGCATGTTGTCCATAACTTGCCTTTTAAAGCTTCAAAGGCTGAATAGGTAACTTATAGATGCTACTCCCTTGTGTCTCTGTCTGACTCATTTTCAACCACGAATGTTATAGGAATAAATTTTATTCAGTCAGTCTAGTAGGCTACATAACCCTTTCTTATTCTCTTTTTTTAATTAGAAAAATTGTATTTTTCAATAACTCTGTGTGGCGGGGCTGATCTGCCCAGTTTTGAACCTGGTAAAAGGTGTTATTTCATGTACCATCCGTTCCCCTTAATTATATTATCTTAGACAGTCCACTAGGTAGTGTAGTGTTGGGCCTTTTAGGACATGGTATGTCCGGTTTAATATAGTTGCCCTTGTCTTGAGACACACACTAGGGAGGGAAATGACTTCAATAGTAATTCACTAGCAGTCAAATTGTTCAAAATTGTATTTATTTACATTTTACTCCCTTTATGGTTTTGTACGGTTTCATAACCGAAAGCATAAATTGTGCTTGTTTATTTTGTTTGTTACAGAACAGGTTCATTATTATTATTTATTATATATTTTTATTAAATACTTTTTGGTATATTAGTCTTTTAGGGATATTAGTAAGCTTTATTTAGCCAAGTTTATGCATTTGTATATCATTAGTGCATTGTTAGTCAGTGCATACTTAAGTTGTTTCTTCAATGGCCCTTTAAGGTCTGACCAGGGTTTATTCAATGGCTTATGTATGCACAGATTTCATTCAGTATAAATATTTGTGTCCTCTATATGATGGGCGGCATTTTCTTGTAAAAGGGTATTACATTATTTTATTCATTTATTTATGCATTTTCATATTATTTTGACCATCATATTTGCTTTGATTTATTAAGGCATTTCAGATCGCAGTGTTTAGTATTTTTGACTGCGACTCCAGGTGACTGTGTTTTAACAGGTGTTACATGAGTTGCTTTTTGATGTTGTGTTTGCGATTACACAGGTATCACTTAGTGAATACCACCGTAAACATTGGGCATCCACTAGTTACGGTGTGTATCATTTTTTATGCCTTTTATGTTGTTTTATATGTATACTAAATGATCATGAAAAATTTTAACTGTAGACATTTTATTGAATGTTCAGTTTATTTCATTACCATCACTTTTAGTATTGGTGGGTGTGTCTGCACTCAATCCATTACTAATTAAAGATCATGTGACCTTTTTTTAAATAATTTTTTGCATTTAAGATAACGGCTAGTAGTGAGACACTGTTTTACCGTTTTCTGATGAAGTTGGAGTTTGTCCGACGAAAAGCTCGTTTTTGGTGCTTAAAAATAAATAGTTTGATCTTGAGGGACGGACTGTGTGTTTTGGCTTACTTGAACATTACCCGCCGGTATCGGAGCGTATTCAGTTTGTCTTTTTTCACCTTACCCAGAGCCCTTGGTCAACATTATACTGTTTACATACCCTTTCAAAGATATGAATGAAATTGTCAAAATTATCCCTCTCTGTAAATTGTGGAAGAAATTTACTGACCTTTGTTGCTTCTGGGGTTCAGTTATTCCCTTCCCCATTTCCTCCTTGACCCTGGTGAAGAGTCAGCTTCTCCTTTTCATCCAGAAAAAATGCTGAGGTTAGGCTCCAGTGTCCAAATCAAAGTAAAAAAGCAGTCTTCAGTCTTCAATAAAGGTAAAAAAGCAGACTTGAATCGAAGAATAAAGGTATAAGAAGTCTTCTTTATTGTCACACAAGCGCTTTCACATATTGCTTCCTCAGGTGTATACTAACAAAGGTAAACCACACCTATATATGCTTAACTAAAATAATCATGTGACTCAATAACCCATTTACCATTAAAGCTGTATTCTCTCTTATAAATCAGAAAGCATTGCTTAAAGCTAAGTGTGTATGACACAACAAAAGTGTGACTATTTAATAAAATACAATAAATCTAAAATACATAATATATATCTAGAAAGCATTCTATCTTCCTATTCATAATGTAGAGCTTCTAAAAATATATATAGAACTTCTAAAAAATACATAAATTTTAATGCATCATTTTAATAAAATTCTTAAAAACATATAAATATAGATATTTCATAGCAAACATTGCATAAAAATATATTAATATATTAATATATTAAAAACATAAACCCATAGCCATCTATTTACCTACGTAGCCCCCTTTTTCTTAAGATAGGCTTAATGGGCATGCTGTCATTCAGCCTGTGACCAAAGTTGGCTCTCAGCATAGCTATCCATCTTGCTTCAGCTTCTTCGGTTCTATCTCTAATGTCACTATTTCTCATATTCTCATAAGTTCTTGCAACAATCATAAACCTAAATGTATGTTTTGGCCTACCTTCAAAAGCGTGCTTAGACAAAGCGTTGTTCTCTGAGCCCTTCCTATGTGGTATACATGTTCTCTAACCCTTTCTCTGAGGCTGCGGTCTGTTTTGCCTACATAAAAACAGTTGCACTGGCCACAGATAGCAAGATAAACCACATGGGTGGTCAAACATGAACCACCAACCCTAAGCTCATAAAGTGCATTTGTATCTGGATGTACAAAGTGAGTATCACTGCAAATATACTGGCATTGATTACACTTGCCACATGGTCTAGTGCCAATTATATTCTCAAGATTCACTTTGTCTCGACCGTTGCATAATCTCCTTTTGAGATTCTTTTTATTCTTAAAGGTGAATTGTGGTTTACATCCTACCACTCCACTAATTACTGGGTCGGTCATCAGAATTTTCCAATGGTTATTAACTATCTCTGTATATTTCCTCACATCCCTAGAGTAGGAAATATTGACCTTAAGCTTATTCTCACTTGTCTCTCATTCTCCTCAGCTTCTAGATGTTGCAGTTTCTCATTTTTCTCAGCCTCCAGACATCTCAGTTTCTCATTTTCGTCAGTGTCTCAGTCTCTCTGCTGCTTCTATTTTCAAATATTTAGCCTCCAGTTCAAGTCTTTTTAACTCCAGATGGATTTTTAAGTCCTCTGTGGAAAGGTTGAACTGTCCATTTTCTGAGAGTTGTATATCTCCAAGGCCAGTCTGGCTGTCCTCCTGATTGCTGGTCTGTGATGCAGCCCTGCTCAAGGCTGCAATCATTACTACTTTAGTCAGGTTAGCATGCACCAGTCCTTTAGCCTGGCACATCTCAACCACCTGGCTCCTTGTCAGCTTACCATACTACTCTGCTGACATGCTTGCCTGATCTCCCTAACTAAGCTAACAAAAAAACAAAAAACAAAAAAAATTGCGATATGAAACTCTGAATGTTCACTGTGTGGCTGATTGTGAGTACAGACACCTTCCTTAGTGACCACTGTTTACAGGCTACATAAATTCAATATCCGTACCACTGCAAGCCATTTAATATGTGATGTGGATATCCTGCCACTGCCACCAATTAATATGTGATGCCCCAGCACTGGCCCAGTAATCAAGGAGCCTCAATCCTCACCACTGGCAACAGTGGGGAATGTACACACTGGGAGGATGATAAGTACACACACAGTGAAGTGCAATTTCCCTTAAGAGCACACAGAGACCACAGTCAGTCTGGAGCTGCTTTCTCCCTCTTTCTCCAGATCTCCAGTAAGACAATAATAATAATGATAGTAGTAATACTAATAATAATAATAATAATAATAATAATAATAATAATACACAATAAGAGGGCATATCGCTCAAAATTTTCCACCAAGTAATAGAAACGGAATATAATCACTGAGGTTGTTTTAAGAAAGTTAACTATGTGCTGACTGCTAAATTTAACTTGGAAGCTTGCGGCATGATTAATAATTGCTTTTTCATGGTTGCAAAAATTATTATTGATGGATTTTTTCTGATTCAAAAATTATTTACCATAGACATTTGTGTAAAATCCTAACAACAAATGCTTGATAGACCCTTTCAGTATATAACAGCAAATGAATAGTGACTCAAAATGAGGAGGGTCCTCCTAATGAGATGCATTCAGAGGTAAGGGAGCAACCAGGAGTGCTGTCTTGTTAAGCAACTTAATCAAAGTTGCACAGCAGGAAAAAGAGGTAGAAACCCAGCCAAACCCAGTGCCTTGACTTCAGGAAGCAGTACACCAAAAGAAAATATTTCAAGCTTGTATAAACTGAAGCACTGCTGGTGATTCCCTTCTGGGAACAAAACAGAAGCACTAATCCCAAGATGACTACTGAGTGGCAGAATGTGGGCTCTCCAATAATGGTGGTCTTGGACCTGATGTTGCAGATTTTAAAGGCGGTAAAACCAGTACCTGCTGAGACCTCTGATTCAAGTAGAGCTCCCTACAGCTGCTCAGTTAAAATTTACAGGTACTGGCTACTATTGCACCAGTAAAACAATTACCAGAACCTGCTTAGACCTCTGATTCAAGTAGACCTCCCCACAGCTGCTCAGTTAAAATATACAAGCACTAGCTGGCTACTGCTGTATGTTAACAATATGCTATATCTACATTATTTTGTGCAACTTACAGCTCCTAGCACATCACCACACCTTTCCCCCACTCCCCTTCAGTTTATCCCCTATTAATCTTTCACATCTTTCCCCATCTCCCCTGCAATCCTTCATATTTATTGCTTTCTGCCTTTCAGACTTGCCTTCCCCTTCCTTTTTTACTACCTTGTGGCAGTTTAGACTTTATTTACCTTCATCCAACTGTATTTACCTGGTCTTCTCTCTCCATAATAGCTTCGGTTTTGACTCCTCTGTTTTCTAGATTGTTTTTCTGATAATATTGCCTGCTGTGTCCCTTGGTTTATGTGGGTGGTTAATTTCTCCTGTAGTTGTTTGATTGTCCCTTTACATTGCCTTCTTGCTTTTGCTTTCTCTCTTGGCATGCCTTATGGCACTTAAACTCTCAGCTCACCATCTAGATCCATTTTTAACATTCCTGTTTCTTTCTCTTTTGGTGCATTGGTGGTGCGCTACAGCTGCTACCGAAGAGTATTTCATATGTGGTACTAAAAGTCTTCCTAGAAGGTATAATACTATCTGAGGTGTTTCATTGTATTTTCTTACATTTTTGTGAATAAGTTTGTAGAAAACCTGTTTGGACATTCCGTAATTCATACATTGCCTCTACATGTTGTTTGTGAATAACTGCTTTTCTGAGCCGATATTTGGTAATGACTATTACTACTGATGTTACCTACATTATTTACTGTTTGTTGACCATTATTTTACCTGGAAATTTTTTTGACTGCTTTCCTTCACAGTGTTTGTCTGTACTGCAGCAATGTACTGAATTATTGGATGGTCTTCATTAGCTGTTTTATTAGTTTGTGGTCTTGCATTACACATATATTATATTACTGTTTTCTATAGTTGCCTGTGTATCTAGCTAGTATTTTTACTCCTTTAGCATTATAGTATAACCCTGAATTGGCTTGCATCCTAGTCGAGTGAGCCGTTACCCACTACTATATAGTTGTGTCTACTGTTTCTTTTATACCCATTGTTGATATTTTTGGCTAACACTTTTATTGTTATTTTTTCTTTTATATATCTGCTATATTTCCATTTTTAACTTTCACTGTTACTGTCATTTTTACTATATGCTGTATTCCACTGTATTTCTATACATTTAGACTGAATTCACCTTAGCTCTGTATAGTTTACATAGGATTATAGGCTGCAGTGCTATTGTGCCCTTCTTTGGTATTTAAACTGACTGATAGTTATCTCTATAATATGATACAATATCAAATGCTTTAAATGTGATGTTTTCTTTTAATTAATATATTTGTCTTCTCTGAACTTATCTGTAACTGCTGTAACAACTAATTCTTTCGTACAGCTGTACTACTAACTCTATAACCTATCCCCTACTCACCCTTATTCCTTCTTCCTACCCCTTTACCTCTTTTCTTACTTATTCTTTGGAGCTCTAGAGTACTGTATATAGAGTTTACATATTATTTACCTCTCTAGCACACTTCCACATACAGCAGCGAACTGCACACCTAGCAATTATTTTTTATTACTTATTCTTCCCTTATTTAAACATGTTTATTTCTTTATCTTTCTTTCCTAGGCAGTGAAACAATTACCGGAACCTGCTGAAACCTCTGATTCCAGTAGACCTCCCCACAGCTGCTCAGTTAAAATCTACAGGCACTGGCTGCTACTGCTGTATGTCCTTAATACACTATATCTAAGATATTTTGTGTAACCTACTGCTCCTAGTGCATCACCACACCTTTTCCCCATTCTCCTTCAGTTTATCCTCTATTAATCTTTCACATCTCCCCCTCTCCCCTGCACTCCTTTTGTATTTATTGCTTTCTGTCTTTCAGACTTGCCTTCCCCTTCCTTTTTTACTACTTTGCAGCAGTTTAGACTTTATTTACTTTCACCCAACTGTATGTACATGGCCTTCTCTCTTCATAATAGCTTCAGTCTTGACTCCTCTGTTTTCTAAATTTTTTTTGGATTATATCACCTTTTGTGTCCCCTAGTTCAACCCACTCGATTCACCCTTGCTGCCCTCGGGCTCACTCTGCCCCCCTATCCTACCCCCATTCCCACCCACCCCACATCAATTACATTTATACTTCACTAACCCCACCCACACCACATTAGCAAATAGCAGTCATTCTCATTAGACAATAGTATCCACTTCCTAAATCCTGCCCTTATAGGATCACCAATTACAACAGGGTAGTTAATTACTCAGAACTATCTTCTAAATCTATCTTCTAACTGACTCCACCCATATCGAACCAGCCAGTTTCCTCCTAGACAATTTGATAACCAATCCATTCTTTATTTCATCCAAGATTTATCCAATAAGGTTTGACCAATATTTACTTAATTGGTAATCCCCCGTCTTTACTAGCATAGGTTTACTACATACTACCTAAACTCATTGTAGTATCTATAAACTCTATCAGTTCTGTTACTTCTTCTATTATCCCAAGTATCTAAATTTTCCAATGATATGCTTCACCTGTATAAAAAACTCTCAAGATTAGCAGCCCTACACATCACAATCACTTCTCTCCTTTTATTTTTTTCTACCTCACCTCTTATAATTAGCTACTTCTATCAGCCAATAGCCCTCCCTGACAAACCTCTCAAGTACTCCACTCAGACAACCCATTAAACTTTACCATTGCTCCAAGTCTGTTCTGTACCAACTACCTAGACTACATGCAAATACATTCCAAGCCCCACCAAACACTTATCTAACCTATCTAAAAAATGCCAACTTACAATACAAATTTACCAAACTACTGCTACACCTCTTAAAGCAATTATGCCAATCTGGTGACAATCACTCTAATCCTGGCCCTATCCCACTGCCCAACACAGTTAATTGCTCTATCATGACCAATTTTTCACTGCTACAGAATAAAAACAAATCCTCACTTCTCCTGCTTAATATGAATGTAAGAAGTATTATAAATAAAGTTCATGATCTACATGTTTTACTTTCCCTCTATACTCTTGACATTGTAATATTAACAGAGACTTGGCTAAAACCCACCAATAATAACAATGAAATTATACCTCCTGGATATAATATAATACTATGCAAGGATAGGTTAACTAAGAAGGGAGGTGGGAGTAGCTATTGTTTTTAAAGATCACCTAACACTAGACTACATGGATCTAGAATCTCTGCCTTTGGTAATTCAGAACTAATCTTTAGCAAATTACAAATCAACTAAAAAAAATACATCAACATCATTGCTGGTTATATTCCTCCTGGGAACAATATCCCCACATTAGAAGACATTCTACAATGGTCATCTAATTCCCTGCCAGAGGAAAACGTCCTGATGGGTGACTTCAATATTAATTAGATAGATTGCTCCTCTCAGAATCCAGGATCTCATATTGGCCTACATGGGTTCGCCCAGCTTATTACATCTGTCACTTGAACTGACAAATCTACCAAATGTCAATCTATCCTAGGCTGATTTCTGGTTAACAAGTCCTCTCTATCATGTCAGGCAGGTTGTCTTCCTGATGGTCTGAGTTATCACATACCTACTTTCCTTGTATGTACCTGTACATACCACAACAGCCAGACCACATACTGTACTGTTAGAAATGGAAAAGACTTCAGTCTACATAGATTCATCACTGCCCTAAAAATATTGTACCTGAGACACACTCAAACAACTTCCCTTAGAAGATGCCTTTAACTCCTTTAACACTACTTTTTTATATATTTTAAACTGCCACACTCCCCCAGAACCATCAGAGTTAATGCCAATTATGCCCCCTGGCTAAGTAAAGAGTGTAGATCCCTTCTTAAATCTAGAGACAATGCCTGGAAACAATGTCATAAATTTAAAACCCAAGTTACTAAACAAACATTCCTAGAACTTTGAAACAAAGCCAAAAAATGTATAAAACTAGATAAAATCAACTATTACCATAACATTCAGAAAAAACATCACAACAATCCCCAAATGTTTTGGGCTGCAGTCAAAAATATACTGTCACCAGGTAAAGCAACAACCCCAACTCTAAACTCAAACAGCAACTCTGATAACATAGCAACTCAGTTTAATAATCACTTTACAGTAACTGTCTTAGCTCTCGCCAGTTCTTATAACAGCTACAGTAACTTTGCCCATGTTGCTCCCAAGTTCAGTAACACCACCCAAAACAGCCCCAACCAATTTACATTACAACCAGTGTCTGTTGAGACCGTAAAAAATTACTGTGTAAACTTAATCCTACTACCCTAGCTGCAGATAACCTCGCTGCTGAATATCTTCAGATTGCCGCTGAAGGAATAGAATATTTTGTAGAAATACTCATTAACAGATCCATTTCTGAGAGCACAGTACCTGTTATCTGGAATATGTCCCACGTTATTCCTTTACATAAAGGAAGCAATTCTACTGAACTTACTATTGACAGATTGCCACTCTATCTCCCTTATCTAACATTCTAGAGACAGTCATCCATACTCAACTCATGGATTACCTTCACACCACAAATTGCTATCTAACACACAACATGGTTTCCGTCCCTATCATAGTACCACCACAGCCCTAGTCACCTTTTCTAACACAGTTAATGACTTTAGAAATCAAGGACAATTCGTATCTGCCGTATTTTTAGACTTGTCCAAAGCCTTTGATATGTATGGTAAATCATAACAAACTTGATTGAAGTCCTACCCTCTAAATCTTTCTAGCTTCTCTATCACCTGGTTTCAAAGCTATCTATTTGGACATCAGCAGGTTGTACTTTGGCAACACCGCCTCTCTATACCCCTACCAGTTACCTTAGGGGTCCCTCAAGGCTCCATCCTTGGACCTCTACTCTTCTCCCTCTTCACCAATCAGCTTCACACCTCCACTTCACATGCCTCTGTGATACAATATGCAGATGACTCTATCCTTATATGCACAGCCTCCTCCTAAAAAGACCTCTACACCATAACTCAAGATTCATTCCTATCTGTAGAAAATTGGCTTACCAACTCGCAACTCATTCTAAACCCCAATAAAACAAAGCTACTTCTCTTTCACCCCTCAATAACTCTCTATTCTCATTTAACTTTCAACAATGTTGGGCATCAAAATTGAAAATAATCTGAAATTTGACATCCATATTGCACAAACTAGTAAAAAGGTTCACAAGAAAATAGGTCTTCTATACAGAAACAGACAGTTCCTATCTAGCTCCACAAAAGCAACTATCCCTCATACACACCTCCTGTCAACTCTCTTATATGCCTCCCCAATACTAACCAACCTACATAAAACTAACTTTACTAAACTTGAATCCTGCTACAATAAAATTGCCAAATTTGCTGCTGATGCCTCACATAGGTCACATCACTGCACTGCACTTAACTGGCTTGAATTTCCTCAGTTGCTTCATTACAAACAACTTATCCTTGCCCACAAGATCCTACACCAGCCAGATGAAATCCCTGCTCTCAACAATATAATGCAACCATATACCACTATCAGACCCCTATGCTCTAGTAACAAAGTTTTGTTAAAAGCCACCAAAGCTAACAACTCAGCTTGTGAATCTCTGTTCTCCTATGTTATTCCTAAAATGTGGAACAGATTTCCATCCAATATTTTCTCTAACTGCTCTTTAGCACAATTTAAAAAGCTCCTAAAGTCACACTTTATAGAAAACTGGTTTTGTTCTTGTTGTCTGGATAATTCTGAGCTCTTTACATCTAGTTACATCTGTCATAGTTGTTGCTATTTCTACCACATGCCTCATTCTCTTCCCTCTTTCTATTGTAACTTGCCTTCTTATTGTCCAAATGTAAGTACTATTATTTTGTTATTGTTTACACCAGATGTTGTATTGCCCAATATTGTCCTATTGTTGAATTGGTTTGCTAATTGAATTATTATTATAGTTTTATCTTATATGTTTATACTGTCTTCTGGAGCTCCCTGGACCTCCACTGAAAAAGGACTTGTGTCCAGTGGGACTTTCCTGGTAAACAAATGTAAAATAAATAAATAAAGACTCCCCACTGGCACAGCTATAGGGTTGAGATCTCAGCTGAGTGGCCAAGCCAAAACCTCCAGCACCCTCTCTGTCCAGCCAGTGCTTTGTGTCTCTGCCTGAGTAGCTGACACATACACACACACTTTGAAGTCTGATTTATATACAAACACATACACACACCTGGGTTTACTAGCTATGCCCAGACTATAAGGTAGTTCAGACTGCAACCATCCACTCTTTATCAGCTACTTTAAGGCCCTTAGCAAAGAGTGGCCAATCCTATTGTGTAATGGTACTATTAATCCAAGTGGTAGTTTGACCAAGACCAAGGATATTAGGAGTGACCTGTACAGTGTCACCAAATAGATATGCAAGTACACTAAGAGCTTAACTATCTCTAAACAGAACAGCCCAGCCACAATTGAAAGGTTTAAATATATTTAATAATAAATAATAAAAGTACAGGACAATACTCAGTAAGTAATCAGTTACATCAGAGTTCAAAATCACAGGAAATATTTAAAACAACATTGCAGGACAGTCTCAAATAAATAAGGAAAACATCTAAGCTATACTTTACTATATTCCTATCTGGATCTTAAAGAGTTACTATGCCCTAAAAACTTACTTACAGAACAACACACAGGCAGAAGTGGTGAGTGGATGTTTCTAGGTCCAAGACAAGATACAAAATGCACTCTTTCTCTCTCTCTCAGGGAGTTCTTAAATTAATATCATATATTACTGCTGGGTTAGCTTGGATGATATCACTTTTTGTCACCTGACATCAGTTCCCAAGCTAAACCTCCATTGTTAGAAACTAAAAGAATTTTGCATCTCCCTGTGAAAACGCATAGCCTTCAGATGTTTGCAGCTGCTAGGAAGACATAAAACAATAAAACACTTACAAAGCAATGCAGAATGTACCCTAGTTCTAGACACTGTGTCTGCTACTGCACTGAAACTGAGAGGTAACAGCTCTTGTTTATGGCCCATCGATAAAGTACTTCCGTCTCAACCATTCTTAAGTTTTGCAAGTTAATCTTCTGTGTTTGTCTCCTCTGTTAAAAAAAAAAATATATATATATATATATATATATATATATATATATATATATCCAAACAGCTACAATAGTGTATATACACTTCTGCTCAGTATTGTACAAAACATCTCTTCAGCACACATCTGTACAATATGACATACATGTTGAAATTCACAAATGATACCCAACCACTTACAAAATTTCAGATAGCTGGGCTGGCAGTATTTCTTCTGTCACATTTCTATATAAATCATATTAGTATTCTCAAATGACATATACTTATTTACAAAATTCCAGATAGCTGGGCTGGCAGTGTGACACCCTACAACATGTCTGATTTATATCACAAGCAAAGTCCAAATCTTTAGACCGAGTAATTCTGATGATATTCATTTTGTGGATATGCAAAAGGTCCAGCAGAGTGGGCTCTAAGGATGTCTTGTATGACAGACATAGATCACCTCTAAACAGTCTGTAGGAAATAGAGTATAAATATATGGCTTTGAAACAATTTGTAAAATACCTGCTTTCTTCATCCTGTATTCTTTTTGTATGGAACCTCTATGAAGATTCCAGTTGTTGCATGTGCTTTGTCAGGTACATACCAAAGGGTGTATTGTACTCAGTGATGGGCCTGATGAGGGATGGCTTCCTTGAACCTAGATGCCATGCACTTGCTTATAAGTTGAGCATAGAATGATTTCATTACTACTTTAGACACATGGTGGATGAAAACCAAGTCACTATCTACATATGTACCCAAATCCCTGACTACTGGATCTACTCTTAGGGGTGTGTTATTGATAAGGTAATTTTCTAGGGTTGCCGACTACCCAAAGTATGCTATTATGCACTTCTTGGCATGAAGTTTTAAGCTGTGACTTTGTCATCAGTCCTTCTTGTAGGATATTATTGTCTTGGGAGATTCTATGACTGCTCCTAGTTTGCACTAATTAGCAAACTTGGTCAGCCAGAGGCCCTTGACATTGCACTTGACGTTTGAGAAGTAGATTTCAAAAAGGATCAGACTCAGCACAGAACATTGAGAGACTCTGCTAATGGCTGGCCTCTTTGTGGAGGTAGTCTCCCCTATCCTAACTTCCTGGGCCCTATCTGAGAGCCAGCTGACTATCTGCATGTGACACGGGCGTTTTTGCTTATATCTGTGAGTTTGTTTACAGTGCCCAAGAGCTGTATTGTATTAAATGCCTTAGCCAGATGAAAGTAGGCAGTTTGCATGATTTTGCCGTTATCCACTGTCTTGATGACCTTCTGAAAGAAGTCCACCAGGTTGAGTAGGGATGATCTGCCCTTGATGAAACCGAATAAGGTTGATTGATGAAAGTGTTTTTATCACTCTGGGCATAGCCCTCCATAATCTTGGCTATGACTTGTTTTCTTTTGTTGTACAACCTGCTAGTGTTTGGAATCTACCAGGGTGGTTTCTCTTTGAGTTAGTTCTGAGCTTATTCCTGTTGGGAAAAGCTATCTCAGTGCATTCATTGACATAATTTACAGGGTTTCTGCAAGCAATGTAACATAGGCAGATTATCATTTAATAGTAGGAAGCTTACCTTAGAATAATTCCTAAATGTTGTGCGGTTAACCACGGTCCTAGAACTGTTTTTTTTAAGGAGACAGTTTGTTGCCTGACCTTACCAATGAGGACACTACATGGGGTGGGGGGTTGACTGCGACAGTAACTGAAGGGATAAAGCAAACCAATTGTTAACCCACAGATAGCAGCATATCTTACACAATTATGCTACAGTGGTAATACTAACAGAAGTTAGGGAAGTGAGAGAGCTGCATCTTTTACATGTTTAAGTATGGTTAAATATTTAAAGAAGCCACGATATTAATGTGGCTTCTTATAGGAATAATGGTGCTGTACTCGCACGACATTCGCAACTGCCAGTCATGCTTCCTCACAGGTTGTACCTAGGGCAGCTTTCACTCCACTGTATATTTAGGCTCTAATTTCAGATGTCTAGTGCTGGGAAAAAGTTTTGTACATTTCTGTTGAATTTTCTCCAAGTTTACGAATCTGAATCTGAGAATGTGTACAGAAAGTAGAATTGTATTCAAGAACTGGTTTATTAAGAGTTTTCTACCAAGATACTCCTATTGCATGAGGCGATAATCAATCCAACTTACTTGGCTCATTGTTTTATTTCTAAGTTCTATGATATGATTATTGAATGAAAACAGTGGATGTATGTGTAATTCCTTGATTTTTATTTTGCTTAACTTATTCTAAGACTGCATTATTCAACACAACCTGCCTTGAAAGTGACTTTCAAAAAGCATTAGTTTGCATTTACTTGCACTGAAATTTAAACTTAATTTAGTTACTAAAGAAATAACATCCAACATATAATTGTTCACAGTGTTAATATCTGCAATCTGCACTAAGAACAATGCCCATTTTGTAGTTATCTGCATGCTTACTAACCCAGTATATACCATACTGAGGAGACAATGTAAAGTTAGAAAACACTGTGCCCAGGGCAGAACTCTGAGGCACTCCAGTTTGAACAGACTGAGACAGAGACACTGTGGGAAGATGATAGCCTGGCTACAAGACATAATTATATCAGTATAGTAAAATGCTGTCAGGCTAATTTGGAGTATAACAAATTACACAAGATCACTAACCACTTTACATTGTGCAGAGGCTTTAATTAGCTTGGCAAAGAAGATCAAAATAGGATGAAAACTTTTTTAATGTATCATTTGGCATACTTATTCCATTGCTGTCCAAACATTTGCTATAACAAAGTCAAGTGAAAGCAATTCTGGCTTGTAGTTATTATTTAGCTATCTATCTACCACGTTCATAATGTGTGTTTTAGTATTCCTCTTGCTTTAAGTTCTTGGCCGCAGCTTGGTGCATATGCAATAATATTTATTTCACATTAACAGTCTTTTGCATATCTTAGCAATGTTTAAATGTAGTCTGTGAATGTATACATTGCATTTACCTAGTTTAAAAATGAATGAATGAATTTGGTGGGAAGTGAGATGGGAAAGTAGGAGAGTATGCATGTGTAGCAGCAGCCAGAAGGAAGAGATTATACGACTGACTTAATTCTTTGTCTCTGCCTCTGCTCTGAAAGGTGCAGTTAACCACATCCATAGGAATAACAGCTGTATCCTCAGCTGGTACGACAAAAGTTGTAAAGACATGTGTCAAACAAATATTCCCATTAGCAGTAATACAAATGCTACTGTTACAGTAAAAACTAAAAATAAAACCAGGTCTTTCATTTTAAGCTGGTCATGTGACGTGAATGTATTTTCTACAAATGGAGTTCTCATTCAAAACAGCTCGTGTGGTTGTGTATGTTGACTCAAGGTAATTTGTTCTTGGCAGAGTTGCAGTCTGGATGCAACCGTTGTTAATGTAGTTAGCACTGCATATTATGAAATACTTAGTTTTATAAAATTCCTTGAACAATGTACATTAATTTACTTAATAAACTTTGGTTAAAGGGGCCTTCTCCATTTTAAAAATCAATTTCTTGCTAGAGGACTTTGTTTACATTTTAGTGCTGTGTAAGCCACATGTTCACACAGAGGCATGGTTTTCAGAGAAGCTTGTTAGCATACAGCAGGTTGGGATTCACAAACTTTGGTTGTGTGGATTATTATAGGAAGTGCTAAGAGTTTACAGTCTGACATTTTTTTTTCCTTCCCCCACCCACAGGCTATTAGATTAGTTGAATGACTGGTTTGGCCTCAGCCAGAGATGCTATTTAGTCACACTCAGATCTGCAGCATTTGTAGCAGTGAAATTACATCTTCTTTAGTATAGGGCAGGCTTGTTTTTTTTGTAAAACTTTGGGGCACGATTATCCCAGCCTAGGCAATTGTATTTTCTTTTGTTTGTTTTTGTTTCATGCTTATTGCCACGTTTGTTTCCCTTCACTGGTAATTATTTTTCAAATGGTCTGCGAAAGTGTTGCTTGTTAGTGCATGTACTCTTATAGACATACCTTTATAATAAGACAATTTCTCTCATTTCACAAGACAGTATTATTTTGGATAGTTGCATCTTGCAAGCAAACCCACTGAGCTGCAAATGTCCTAATATTCTAGAAGAATAAAATCTTATAACTTTTCAATAAAAATGTCTGACAACTTTGAAACAGAATCTTGTTACTGTACTAAGTTGACACCCTTCAGGAATCACACAGTAACTGCATAAATACTGATCCCATCCAACTGAATTTATTTTCCTTTTCTTCTCTGCATTTCGATAAAAATGATCAGAGCTTTCGCTCCTTTCCTGAATATTTGTCTGCAGTAGAGCCACACTGATTACCATTTGAAAGTTGAGGCAAGTGTAGCCTCTATATTCCCCCCCTATTTTCCTATGCATGTGCATAAGTATGCATGCAATATATAATCTAAGTTTATATTCATGTGGCTGTAAAACCACAGCCTTGCTATGTCATACTGACAGGCTTGTGGTTCAAGTCAGTCTTGAATATCTGACAGATTTGTATATGCTGGATATGTGATAATGTGTGTATTTTATTAAAACAATATATGCAGTGCACATAATTGTTTTAGTGGTGTACTTCACTGTTAGTATTGGAATTCTCATGATTTTTCTCAAAGGGGCCTCTGATGTGACTGAGATGGCTGTGTTGACTAGATTACTTACCCTCTTATCAAATGGAAATACATAATTAAATACATAAATACATGTGTCATTATGTGTTTATCATATCTATTGCTTTGGTTTAAAATGTATTTGCTGTATATCTTTGTTTTTACAGATCCAGTTATAGTTGTATATCTACATACATACATATATATATATATATATATATATATATATATATATATATATACACACACACACACACACACACACACAAATATATGCATATATAATATATACTATAATATAATATATATATATATATATATATATATATATATATATATATATATATATGAGAGTCTATATAAATCTGTCTTTGTATTTGTGTCTGTGTTTATGTATACAGATATACATACACCTATATGTGTGTTGGTGGATGGATACATATATATGTGCACATACACATACATTGGCACGCAGGAGGTATTTTGACTAAGGTGACAGTTTAACTGCTCCTAACAGCATACATGTCACTGACCCTTTATTGCTAGTTTTAGAAGTAATGATTCTTTTCATTTGTTTTATGCCAGTTGACAAGATTATTAAAAGTGTGACTCAAGTAACAAAGTATTCTTGCCTTCAGTCACCTAAATTTTTAGAGATGGTAATCTTATTTGTATGGTGCCACACTCTCAGACTGCACTGGATTTTTTTTCAGGATAAGGGTGGGAGGATGGCAGAATGGTTAATGTGTTTACCTTGGAGACACAAGTTTCAGGGTTTGATTCTCACATGGGGTAATTGGCTAGGCTTAAAATGACCAACAAAGGCAATAAGCCTAGTACTAATCTATGAACCTATGAACCTATGAACTGTTGCCAAAGGACCCCGAGAACTATCGCCCTATAAGCCTGACTAGCTTGGTCTGCAAGGCTATGGAGCTCATCATCATGGAACTCTTTAACAGAGACATCGGGAACCTTTAAACATTGGACCCTACCCAGTTTGGCTTTGTTAAGGGCAGATCATGCCTCCTAAACCTGGTGGACTTTTTTGAGGCAGTTACCAAGGCTTTAGATGAAGGAAAGGAGGTTCACACAGCCTACCTAGACCTTGTAAAGGCTTTTGACACCATTCCCCATTCTGGTATTATAGACAAGCTCACCAGCCTGAACATAAACCCCTACGTCACGAGATGGGTTGCCATTTGGCTCATGGCTAGAACCCACACAATGAGAGTTGCAGGCTCTAGGTCCGACTCTAATCCGGTTACAAGTGGCGTCCCCCAGGGCTCAGTCCTGGGACCCCTCCTGTTCGGTATATACTTCTCAGAGGTACAGGCAAGCACAGAAGGACTATGGCTGACCAAGTTCACAGATGACTGCAAACTGTGGGTCATAATTGGCACTCCGGCTGATACAGACATCCTCCAGAAGGGTCTCACTGAAATGGATACCTGGTGTCAAAATCATGGCCTCAAGCTAAATGCCAAAAAATGCATAGTCATCCCCTTTGGAAAAAAGCAAGTACCCATGAACTACCACATAAGTGGTAATCCCCTAAATACAGAAAATGTAATAAGGGATCTGGGGACCCAAGTAGACAGTAATCTCTCCTTTGATAATCATATTGCCAAGGTGGTTAGAAAATCCTTCTATGTGGACCACCTAATCACAAAAGGGTTCACATCTAGAACAAAAGAGGTTATTGTGCCTCTCTACTCATCGCACATCAGACCCATCATAGAGTACAATGCCCCATTTGGGATGTACCTTACAAGAAACCTGCAACAGCTGGGCAGACCACAGAAGTACCTCACCAAGAGGATTACTGGCCTCAAACAGATGCCCCATGCAGCCCGACTGAAGAAACTCCAGCTGTACTCAGTTGCATACCACTTACTCAGAGATGATCTCTGCCTGACATACAAGGCCATGTCCAACCCAGAATTGATGGACATGGTCCATCTAAAAAAAAAACAAATCCCAGAGAGCCACATGCTCTAGGGATCTAAACCTCACCACAATGATAAATAGGACATGCTGGAGGGATAGATTCCTTTCCCAGAGACTCCCCATGCTTTGGAACGGGATTCCAATCTACATTAGGCAGAGCCCCTCACTCACAATCTTCAAGAGAAACTTTGACGAGTGGATGGGAAACAGAAAATTTACCCAGTGGATCACTGCAGTGGCTCTGCTGGACAGAGGCACAGGGAACTAATGGCTCTGCTGGACAGAGGCACAGGGAACTAATCTAAGGGGGCGGTGAAAGCCAACACATTCTGGCTAGGCTTATAGATTCCCTCGGGCAGATAGCCTAGTACTTACCTATGAACCTATAATATCCCTAAGAATTTGATGGGGGGGAAGTAATTCAGAGGAAGCAAGCTCAGCAGCAGGGGGCCAAAAGAAATTACATGTAGCACCAATTCCTGAATATACAAACAAAAGGCAAACAAGGTACTCCCAACTCAGACTGGACAACACATATATAGTTCAGGTAGGGAGCAATCAGCAAAAATGGTGAGGTGAAGAATAATTGGACATTTTACACTATGTTGCTTTCATAGTGGGCTCAGTTGAAGAGAGTGGCACTGGTTACAGGAATATAATTTTCAAAAGATTTTCAGCAACTTATAAAATACCTTTATGATAATTTGTTAGCTTACATAAAAATAGGATCTTATGTGTTGTAATCAGTATAGATAAATAAAGGAACAAAACAAGGCTGTCCACTGTCTCATTTGTTATTTACAATAGTTATGGAACCTTTTACAAATTATATAAGATCATACAAAGATATAGTAGGTGTACAGTTTGATAATCTAAACTCAAAAATACTTCTATTTGCTGATGACATTTTATTAACGTTCAAAGATAATAAAAACTCGCTAAATTGTCTTTTCAAGTCTATCAAAAATTCCACTCTAAATCAGGCCTTTCATTTAATGAGGGTAAAATAAAAAAAAATCTTATGTATAAATGCTAATATTTCTGGCATGTCAAAAATCATTTTTAAATATATAGTCAAGGATAATAAAATAAGTTACCTTGGAATTATGTTAACTAAGAACATAAAATAAATTATTAACACAAACTATACCTCCTGTTTAAATAAAATAAAAACTCTAATCAATAAATAACATACATTTATATTTACAGTGGAAAAAAGATACTTAATAATAAAGATGATATTATTACCAAAAATACTATGTTATACATACAGTCATTGGCTCTACCCATTCCAAAACAGTATGTAAAAGAATTCAACACACTGATGCTTAAATTTCTTTGGGATCCTTACAAACCTAGATTGGCACTTAATCATCATTTAAGATCTTGGTCATAAGGAGGAATAGATCTACCTAACAGAGTTGTACTCAATCTCAAGTATTATAAAGGCTATTATTTACTGGACAAACAAGAACTATTATGCTAAATGGAAAGATATACATGAAAGTATCTACCTAAAAAGTAATCATAGAAAATATAAATGTCTCAATAATTTAATCAACAATAATTTTCTCTGGATTCTAAAGGACTTTATTTTAGAACACCAAAACATAGTGATAAATTCAAACTTTTTTCTCACAACAATGAATAACTTCAGAAACATTATATACAAAGATCCAGAATACATAGCCTGGTTGTTTCTGACATTTCCTATAGCATACACACAAAACAATATTAATACATTTACAATGAATGCTTTCAAAGATAAACAGTTAATATACTGGTATCAATTTATGAATAAAGAAAAATTAAATACTTTAGATTTTGAATAAATTTAACATACATAATGAAATGTTGTTAGATGTACAAAATTGTAGGTTACACATAGAGAAAAACATAAATATGATGCATATATTAATTAAAGAAGAGCTACCTAAATTTGTAGAACTTGTAAAATATGCAAAATAAATAAGGTAAATATAAATGATTGCAAAGAAAATTATTGGGATTATTTTAGGACTATTAATAATTGCCACCCTAGTAGTAGTGAGAAAACTATAATGACCTCATCTTCAGCTCAAACCACAATGTCTTTGAAATGGAAATTATTTTCTTGGAAATTTCTACATAAAACTTTCATCATTCTGCACAAAATTTAATTCATGTTTAATAAGAAAACCAAATGTTGGAGGTGTGGTCTGGAACTTAGAGCTGAATGGCAGCACATGAGTTGTGTGATTGTAATGTAATTAAACCAATTTGGAAGGATGTTAATCTTTTTTTACAAAAAAAAAAAAAGAGTTAATCTTTTTTTTACAAGCTTTATTCACTGATAATTTTATGTTAAATCATTTCTTAATCCTTTTCAATGTGTCAATTCCTCCATGTGTCAAGAAAAATGATTATTCTCTTCTTTGGAGTCTTCTGACTTTTGCAAGAAAAGTAGTCAAAAAAATTGGAAGAACGTCTCATCACCATCAATGAAGGAATTTCTGAATATTGCAACTGAAACCTATCAACTAGAGATACTAACAATTAAAGGAAGAACCACTAGAGCAAGTCCTGCACTTAATTCTTGGATCAAACTTAAGAATCTATTAAATAAACAGACAACAAATAATCACTAAAGATTCATAAACTGAAACAATAATTAATACAATGAATATAACTGACATCTTTCTTATTCACGTAGACATCTTGTAAATAGTTGATGTTACTGTCTTTTGATGTTAATGAAATATTGTTTTTTATTCATTAATGTAAAGTTCATACTTATGGTTATTATTCCTTTGTTGCTGAATTCATATTCTTCAATAAAACATTTTTTGAGAAAAAAAGAGAGTGGCACTGGAAACAGAACCAGTACCAGTGGGTCCAAATTCATTCACAGTATCAGTGGACATATGAGAAAAACAGCTAATAAACACCCTCAGTACAGGTAATTAGGTGGCTTACAAAATGGTACTACAGCAGTTTAGAGACACTAGGAAGGTGCAAGGTTGCCTAATTGTATGACTCATAGCAGTAAAACAATGCAGGGCACATACCCTGTTCCTGTTATAGGCTGATTAAAATAAGCTGAAAGCAGCATTACACCTGGCAAGCTATCAGATGGCTGCACAAAGCCATGGGATGGCAGTGACAACCTTATATGATAAACTCCATATGATATGTCATCAGTAATACAAGAGGCCGTTTTTCATAGCCTGTTGTTTATCAGCTCTATGTGGAGCATTTAGTTAATCAGAATAAGAATATTCTAAGGATAAATAGGAGCAACCTATAGCTAATCAAAAGGCTGGCTCCAGCCTCAGGGGCCAAAGAATGGAATGTAGTATAATGCCTACAACATTACCAAACACTGATAGCAACACAGAAGTCCACTCACACAGTTTCATCATAGATTGGTGCTTAAGATGGAGCAGTTTTCTTCTATGAGAAGGGTACCCTGCTTCCCAAGCTTCAGGTGAGGGCTATACTGAAGAAAACAGTGGAGTGATGAAGCTTGGACCCCAAACATATACCCCATGCTCAGTTAGATTCCACACTCATTTAGCATAGCGAGAGCCTCTCATGTACAATGGGCAAGGGCATTGTTGGAGAACATGAAGAAATTACGAAGATGGAAGTGCAATATTTATGAAAGATAGCTGAAAAATAACCTCTTCTTACATGCCTAACATTGTTGTAATTTATCTTCAAAACACAAAAATGCAGGGTAATAAGGGAAAGGAAGGGAAGAACTCAAATGTTCTCATGGAAATATCAACTAGAGAAAACTATAAAGCAGTTAACACAAGGAGTGTCACTGTTGGAAGAGTACAAAAGAGGGAACAGATCAACAAAATACTTATAAAGGTAGATGTGATAAAAGCAGCATGCAGAATCAGAACAGACAAGGATCTGTTGTACAATATTGCAAATAATAAACTAAAGATATCAGCACTGGCAGAAAAATGTAGAAGATATGCTGATAAATATAATTGAAAAGTGGCCCAGATATAGTACCTAACTTTTGGCTAAAAGTATTAACATCTTTATACAGAGATTTGGCCCTAAGAACTATTTATATGCACATCCCAAACAGACACCATCCTGGTTAACAGGAAAAATGATACTCCTTCAGAGTAAAACTGCACTCTGTCCTTCAAATTACAGACCAATAACTTGCCCTCTGACGAGGTGTAAATTTTATGCTAGAAGTGATGCCAACAGAGTTTATAGTCATATAGAAGAAAACTCAATCATGGCAATAGAACAAAAGGGTAATACAAGAAAGTCATATAGAACAAAGAATCATTTGTCTTTAAATAAAGTCATAGTGAGAGAACTGTAAATAGGGAAATAATCAAAGTATGGCATGGATAGATTACAAAAAGCATTTGACAGCATCCCACAGTCATGGATAAAGGAGTGCTTACAGATGTATAAGATACATTGATCAGTTACATTACAGTGATAATGAAAACAGTGGCAAACCACTTAGCAGCTAAGCCATGATAAAGAAAAGATTATTATACAACAACCCCCCCATTAATATTCCAAAACGTGCATGCTGATTGGTCAGCGTGCACGTTGTAAATCAGAGTTATAGTAATGGAAAAAGGTCTGGTCGCCTGGACTTTTTCCATTAGTATAACTCTTTTTTTTTACAGCAACGGAGAATGCAAGATCTCCGTTGCTTTGTCTCGCTATGTTAAATGAGTTTAACATAGCGAGACAACTTTTAAAAAAGTAATGGAGATCTTCCTATCTCCGTTGCTTTTTTAAAGGTGTCTCGCTATGTTAAATGGGTTTAACATAGCGAGACAATGTGTAAAAAGCAATGGAGATCTTGCTTTCTCCATTGCTTTTTTCAAAACTGTCTCGCTATGTTAAACTCCTTTAACATAGCGAGACAGTTTTTAAAAAGCAACAGAGATCTTGTTTTCTCCGTTGCTTCTGCCCACAGCTCTGATGTACTGCATAAGCATACGGCATGCGCAGCACATCAGAACTGCTGCAGAATACCAGACAACGGAAGGGCAGCAAGGAGGCATTATACAATGCCATTATTTAAGAAAAGTAATTATTTTTTTTCTTAAATAATGTCATTGTATAATAGTAATAACCCAATTCTGGGTGTGGGTAATGCTGGATTTACCCATGGTTGTCTTTGTTTGGCCACTTGGGCTTTGCCCTCATGACCAAACCACACCCAGGCATGGGTTATTGCTATATTATTCGAGGGATAAAAATTAAAAGGGGGATATTCCAGGGTGACTGTCACTGCTTCTGTTTTGCCTTGCCCTTAACCTACTAAGCTGTCTACTTAACAGATTAGGTTGTGGTTACAATCTGATCCCAGAAAACAACAAAGTGTAAAGAAATCTCACCTTCTTTTTGTAGATGATTTAAAATTGTTTACTTCATCAGAAGAACAGAAAGCACAATTGCAAGTGGTGAAAGATTTGCCAAAAAATACTGGAACACAACACAGGCAGTCCAACTGTGTAGAAAATGTCTTTAATTCTGGTACCTCGGCCTTCGTCTTCTCATGGAATACATTTACTTCAAACACCACCCCTTTTATAACACATCTACAAAACATTTACATAAATAATTGATTCAATAAAACAATTAAATATTTTGTCAATTGCCTTCAACAAATCTAGTATTTTTGCCAACAATATTTTTCCTGTGAAGTTTCTGACTTCACCTTTGATATTTCATACTTCACATCATTTATAAAATATTATATGCTAAATATGTTAACATTAATTTATCTTCCATGACAATAGTCTTTGTATTTGATTTATAATACAAAATATGTGAAAATTATATTAATACATTCCAAACCACTTAATATGTTTAGACATGACTATTACTTAACATTGTATAGTCTTTATTTTTACACTTCCAAATTCATCCCATTTGGAAAAAGAGTGTTATACTTAAAAATAAATCTAGACTCCATTTTCAATAATCTATTGTGAAAACTTGCATCCTCACCAAAACTCTTAGGTTTCCCCAAAACACAAAATATAAACCCTTCAGGAACCCCTTTATGCTGCTCCCAAAAATGCTTAGCCACCGGACTATCTAATCTTTTGTGTCTAATGTCCCCCAAATGCTCCAGAATTCTGAGTTTAACTTTCCTACTGGTTTGTCCAATGTACCATTTCTGTTTGGCACAACCACAACCTATAATATAAACTACCCCCGATGAATTGCAATCAAAATATTCCAGAGCATTATAACAGACATTATTGATTTTTCTTCCATCTAGACTTCTAACCCTAACACACACCTTGCAATTCCCACATCGGTAGGTTCCTTTCTAGATATTACTCTTCAAATTGCTTCTAATATTTAATAATTCTTTTAGATTAGGATATCTACCATAAGAAAAAGTAACTGTGGTTGGAAATAACCTCCCTATCTTGTCATCTCCAGTAACAATAGGCCATAATTTTGATAATGTCTCTCCCAAAATACAGGAAAATTGCGAATATTTAGTGACAAAAAATATTTTTTCTTTTTGTCCTTCGTCCCCAACATTTCCCGTCTGGCCATTTGGGCATTTCCTGGTATGTAAGTGTCTCCTCCTATCTAACTTTCTTAAACCCAAATCCTGCTCTACATTTAGCTGACTTAATTCTCATCCTAGAATAACTTCTTTCAATGAGTTTTCTCTCAATTTTATCAAACTCCACCCCAATCTTTCCAAGTTCAGAATTATTAGACCCAATACGTTTAAATTCTGCCAATGGGAGGGAATCTATAAGATGATCACTATGCATGCTAGATGCATGCAAAAAATTATCAGCTGCTGTTGCTTTGTAAAAGGGTTTGTATTGTATCTTATTGTCAGACCCCACATACAATTCAATGTCCAAATACTGGATATTACTTCTACCCACTACATATGTAAAATCCAAACCTCAAGGGTTATCCCTCATCTCCAAAACAAACTTCTCAAACTCGCTCGGGTCACCCCTACATAAAAATAAGAGATCATCGATAAATCTCTTATATTTCACCACCTTGTTTTTGAAAAAGCTCTTTTGATAGATGAAAGAATTTTCAAAATAGGCCATAAAAAGAATAGCATATGAGGGTGCAAATGGCGCCCCCATAGCAGTACCCTCATTTTGTAAGAAAAATCTACCTTTAAATTCAAAACAGTTGTGTGTTAGACAAAACTCCAAAAGATTTAGGATGTAACTAGTCCTAGGCCCCTCTCCCAACATTTTACCAATGGCTTCTAGCCCCCAATGCTTATTTGTACTCGTATACAAAGATTTCACATCTACACTAGCCCAATAGAAATCCTGTTCCCAAATGGTGTTTTTCACTTCCATACATATTTCTCTAGTATTTTTTACATGAGCCTGTATTCTATGTAGATGGCACTTCAATACTGAATCCAAAAAAATTCCTATGTTTTGTAAATAAGCACCCTTTCCTGAAACTATGGGGCGACCCGGGGGATTCCTAACATCCTTATGTAGTTTCTTAATTAAAATTAAAACTAATAAATTAAAATTTCTTTAATTCTGGTACCTCAGCCTTCGCCTTCTCATGGAATACATTTACTTCAAACACCACCCCTTTTATAACATATCTACAAAACATTTACATAAATAATTGATTCAATAAAACAATTAAATATTTTGTCAATTGCCTTCAACAAATCTAGTATTTTTGCCAACAATATTTTTCCTGTGAAGTTTCTGACTTCACCTTTGATATTTCATACTTCACATCATTTATAAAATATTATATGCTAAATATGTTAACATTAATTTATCTTCCATGACAATAGTCTTTGTATTTGATTTATAATACAAAATATGTGAAAATTATATTAATACATTCCAAACCACTTAATATGTTTAGACATGACTATTACTTGACACATATTTTGTATTATTGTAGATGTGTTATAAAAGGGGTGGTGTTTGAAGTAAATGTATTCCATGAGAAGGCGAAGGCCGAGGTACCAGAATTAAAGAAATTTTCTACACAGTTGGACTGCCTGTGTTGTGTTCCAGTATTTTTTGGCATTTTTATATTTTGGAGTGGTGAAAGGTTTCTCAGATGGTATAAGAATTAAAACATGAACAAATGCAAATAATGCTCAGTAAAGAAGTTTTGAGCTTTTTTACTGGTTAATTGAATAATTTGTTTAAATAATTTTGCTCGTTTTCTATTGTTATATAAAAAAAATTGCACTTTAGTCATCTCCTTTTACTGTATTTGTGTGTTCTCCTACTTTATTGCATTTATTCCACTGCATTTATTATTGCTTGTTAGCAGCCTGATTAAATTGTAACTGTTATTCTAAGCCTTTGGTTGAAGCACTTGGGCTTCAGACCAGTTGTTTTACATTAAGAAGGTTTGTGGGCTGCACTGTTGTGGCAGGACAGGTAGCTTACATCCTTCTAAGTTGGGAGTTGCTGATTGAAGGCTTAGTGTCTGTCAGTATAAAAGTGTATTAGTTCTGGTTTAAGCACTTGGGTTTTGGGTCAGTTATTTTACATTAAGAATGTGTGGTCTGCACTCTTGTGGGAGGAGAGGGTAGATTCTGCCCTTCTGAGCTGGGAATTTCTGGTTAAAAGATTATTGTGCCTGCTTATTTGAACTGTTTCTTTCTGAAATTGGTACGCTTTGTTTGCTGTAGCATAGACTAAATTCAAACCTGCTGAATCTAGCTTTGTTTGTATAACTTGAGTACTAATCCAGACCATCTTTTTTGGAGAAGGTTCCCCTGCACCCTAGTGACAGGAGTGTGCAGTTAGAACTTGTCTGATTGAAGACTGCTGGAATGGGGCTCAGTTTTTAGCTTTTTATTGGTTAATTTGTTTAAATCAGTTTGCTCATTTGCTACTGTTACATAAAAAAAATACACTTTATGCATCACTGCTTAGCTAGGGTTAAACTATTTCAGGCGCCATAAAGTCTGCTCTTCAAATTTTCCCTTAGAACTGGACAGTTTTTTTAGTTTTAGCACTCAAACCTGTTCCTTTGAGCTCAGCACTTGTTCAGAACTCACTGTAAGCACTAAATAAGCTACAAATTACTACAGCACTCAACTTCCCTCACTTGTCTAGAGGAAAACAATTTTTAGTACTTAATAAATAAGTACCTATACAGGCATGTCTAAGGATCAGCTCCCAGTGATATCTCCTGTCTACCTGATGAATCTGGGCATCTTGGGGTAATGCAGCAATTGCCTCATATACACAGACAACCCTCTCCTCCTACCACCCAATACTACAGCCTGTGAGAGATGTACTTATAATAGCCAAACTGGAAGCAAAGCTCTCTTCACCCAAGAATGGACTAGACAGTCAAGAGGAGAAGGTAAACCCTTGCACTACACCACACTCATCACGTAGTCCCTCAAAACCTACACCACCAAAACACACACACATAGCAACACAAAACACACACCTACATTTACAGAGGCTCTCAATAAAAATCTGCTCAAGCAACAGAGACCTCCAAAGCAGAAATGAAAGCAACCTCCACCCCCCCAACACAACCCAAATGACACATAGCCCACAAACTCAATGTGTCACTCAACCACAGCCCATAAGTCATAACAATGTACCCAACACTCTAGTCATAGGTGACTCTATAGTCAGACACACTGATGTTTCATTCACCAGGCTAAACAAGGAGAATGTTACTGTCAGCTGCTTGTCGGGTGCCAGGATCTGCCACATAATGCATGCACTCAGGCCACTCCACAACAAGTACAAATATGACTCTGTCATTGTCCATGACAGAGACCTGGTTCAAGGCTCCAGAGAGCACCTCTCCATTACCAGGCTATATGTCATACCACACCTTTTGGCCACCTAACCTGGACCGAAACACTAAAGGCAGAGGAGTGTCCATATTCATTAAGGATATCCACACCTCCAGGCTAGTTGCTAAGCATAATGCATCTGAGATTATCCAAGTGCAACTAACTCTGGGCAAGACCACACTCCAAATTGTAACTTGCTACAGATCCCCCACCATGTCCCAGGATTCCCATTCCTCATTTCTTGATACACTGGAAAATATTAGGGTACAACCCAACACCCTAAAAATGGGCGATTTCAACTACCCCGCCATTAACTGGGAGAACTACTCATGTACCAACTCTTCTGCTCAACGTTTTCTGGAATTCATAAATTCCAATGACTTGGATCAACTTATCCACACCCCCACCAGGGGCAGCAATATCCTAGACCTGGTCATTACCAACATGGGCGACCGGTGTTCCACACCAGATGTCAATTCCTCATTGGTCAGATCCAACCACAAGCTAATCACCCTAGACATCCACATCCCACCCCCACCCCTCATTCTTCTTTTTAAGACGGAAGTGGCAAACTTCACGATACCCATGCAGATGGACAGTAGAGGTATGACTGCTGAATCCTACACAAATGCACTTTATAAGCACTTGCTATCCCTACCAGAACCAATATGCTATCCTCCAAAAAAACGAAGTCACTCTGGTGGTCTCCCACCAGAAACAAACTCTACAACAGAAGAAAGAAACTGTTGCAAAAAAGAGTAAAATCCCATGATTGGAGGAACTCCCTGGTCAGCCTCAGTAAGAAGCTGAGATCCCTCATAAAATCCTCCAAAGCTAGTTATGAAAACAAAATCGCCACTGATTCAAAGGGCAACCACAAAGCATTCTATAGCTATGTCATGAACCTCAATGGCAACACTCAGATCTGCTCTGAGTTACAGCACAATGGCACTAAATATACAGAACCAACTGATATTGCCAACATCCTGGTAGATAGGTTCAGTGCTAACTTTACCCCCTCTCACTCCCTAAAGGGCCCATCTCTATACCAGATGAATGCAAAGTTCTTGTAATCACGGCTGCACAGGTAAAAAACATACTCTCCAAAGCCAAGAACACAGCATCCATGGGACCTGACAACATCCCAGGCTTCATTCTACATGAACTACAGAATGAACTGGCACCCCACCTAAGCACCATGTTTAATCATAGCCTCATCTCAGGCTTTGTGCCCACTGAATGGTGCACAGTGACGGTTATCCCACTCTACAAATGGGGCTCCACCATGGACCCTGGGAACTATCGCCTCATTAGCCTAACGAGCCTGGTTTGCAAGGCCATGGAACATATCATCATGGAACTTATAAACAAAGACATTGGTAATCTCCAAACTCTAGACCCCACCCAGTTTGGGTTTGTAAAAGGCAGATCATGTCTACTAAACCTGATAGACTTCTTTGAAGCAGTCACCAAAGCCATAGATGAGGGTAAGGTGGTTCACACAGCCTATCTACATCTCACCAAGGCTTCTGACACCATCCCCCACTCTGGAATTATAGATAAGCTCACTAAACTAGGTATAAATCCCTATGTCACAAGATGGGTTGCCAACTGGTTCACTGACAGAACTCACACTGTGAAAGTAGCAGAATCCAAATCCACCTTCAGACCAGTGACAAGTGGAGTACCACAGGGTTCAGTCCTGGGTCCTCTCCTGTTTTGTATCTACTTTTCTGAAGTACAGGCTAACACAGAAGGTCTTTGGCTAATGAAGTTTGCAGATGACTGCAAACTAGGAGCCATAATCAAAACTCCTAATGATGTGGACCTCCTACAAAAGGACCTCACTGAGACAGATGCCTGATGTTAAAGCCATGGCCTCAAGCTCAATGCCAAAAAGTGCATTGTCATCCCCTTTGGTAAAAACTCTGTACCCAAGAGCTATCACATAGGTGGTAGTCTACTTAACACTGAAAGTGTGATAAGAGACCTTGGGATACAGGTGGACAATAGTCTCTCCTTTGATAATCAATTCGCCACAGTAGTCAGGAAATCTTTCTATGTGGCACACCTCATCACAAAAGGTTTCTCATCCAGGAAAAAAGAGGTCATTGTTCCCCTTTAGTCATCACTCATTAGACCCATTATAGAGTACAACAGCCCTTTTGGTATGTACCTCACAAGACATCTACAACAACTGGAAAGGCCACAGAAATACCTCACAAAGAGGATTACCAGCCTCAAACAGATGCCCTACGCAGACCGTCTCAAAAAACTCCAGCTTTACTCCGTTGCATAGCGCCTACTCAGAGGCGATCTCTGCCTAACATACAAAGCTATGTCAAACCCAAAGCTGTTGGACCTGCTACACTTAAAGAAATCCCCAATCCCTCTGAGCTACATGCTCTAGGGACCTAAACCTTGTCACCACAATAAAGAGAACATGCTGGAGGGATAGATTCCTGTCCCAGAGACTTCCCATGCTCTGGAACAAGCTACCTATCTATATCAAACAAAGCTCCTCATTAGCACTCTTCAAGAAAAATCTTGATGACTGGATGGGAAATAGGAAAGTCACCCTGGGGATCACCTCTGTGGCTCTGTTCAACAAGAGCACAGGAAAATAATTTTCTTGGGTGGTGAAAGCCAGGGTACCCTTTTGGCTAGGCTTATATAGGCCCTAGGGCCAATATCCTAGTACCTACCTACCTATGAACATGCCAAATGGGGCATTGTACTCTATAATGGGTCTGATGAGGGATGAGTAAAGAGGAATACTGACCTCCTTTTTTTCTAGAGGATAACCCTTTTGTGATGAGGTGTGCCACATAGAAGGATTTCCTGACTACTGTGGCGATGTGGGTGTCAAAGGAGAGACTACTGTCCACCTGTGTCCCGAGGTCTCTTATCACACTTTCGGTATTTAATGAGCTACCGCCTATGTGGTAGTTCATGGGTACCGAGTTTTTCCCAAAGGGGATGACAATGCACTTCTTGGGATTGAGCTTGAGGCCATGACTTTGACACCAAGCATCTGTCTCTGTGAGGCCCTTTTGTAGAATGTCTACATCATTAGGGGATTCTGTTATGGCTCCCAGTTTGCAGTCATCTGCAAACTTTGTTAGCCAAAGGCCTTCTGTGTTGGCCTGCACTTCAGAGGAGTAGACGCCAAACAGGAGGTGACCCAGGACCGAACCCTGTGGTACTCCACTCGTCACTGGTCTGAAGTCA
Source organism: Protopterus annectens (assembly GCF_019279795.1). Taxonomy (NCBI): domain Eukaryota; kingdom Metazoa; phylum Chordata; order Ceratodontiformes; family Protopteridae; genus Protopterus; species Protopterus annectens. The sequence goes on along the minus strand of NC_056725.1, from coordinate 188,676,105 downwards.
GACTTGGAGTCGGCTACTTTTACTGTGTGGGTTCTATCAGTGAGCCAGTTGGCCACCCATCTTATGACATAGGGATTTATGCCCAGTTTAGTGAGTTTATCTATAATTCTAGAGTGGGGGATGGTATCAAAAGCCTTGACGAGGTCAAGATAGGCTGTGTGCACTAACTTGCCCTCATCTATGTCTCTGGTGACTGCTTCAAAGAAATCAGTCAGGTTTAGTAGACATGAGCTACATTTTACAAACCCAAACTGAGTGGGGTCCAGGGTTTGGAGGTTACATATGTCTTTGTTTATAAGCTCCAAGATGATACGTTCCATGGCCTTGCAGATCAGGCTCATCAGGCTAATGGGGCGTTAGTTTCTGGGGGCTGTGGCGGCACGCCCTTTGTGGAGTGGGGTAACTGTCGCTGTGTGCCATTCAGTAGGCACTTAGCCTAAGGTGAGGCTATGATTGAACATGGTGTTTAGGTGGGGTGCCAGTTTGTTCTGTAGTTAGTGCAGTACGCAGCCTGGGATGTTGTCTGTTCCCATGGGTGCTGTGTTGCTGGCTTTGAAGAGTGCAGTCTTTACTTGTTCATCCATGATTACAGGGGCTTTGCATTCTTCTGGTATTAAGATGGGCCCTTTGGAGGGTGAGAGGGGGTTAAAGTTAGCACTGAACCTATCTGCCAGGATGTTGGCAGTATTGGTTGGTTCTGTATATTTAGTGTCATTGTGCTGTAGCTCAGAGCAGAGCTGAGTGTTGCCATTGAGATTCTTGACATAGCTGTAGAATGCTTTGTGGATGTCTTTGGAATCAGTGGTGATTTTATTTTCGTAACTGGCTTTGGAGGATTTTATGAGGGATCTCAGCTTCTTGCTGAGGCTGACCAGGGAGTTCCTCCAATCTTGGGATTTTACTCTTTTTTGCAACAGTTTCTTCCTTCTGTTGTAGATTTTGTTTATGGCAGGGGACCACCAGATTGGCTTCCTTTGTTTGGAGGATAGGGTCTTGGTTCTGTTGGGCATGGCACGATCCATGCACTCATGTATGTGCTTATACAGTGCATTTGTGTAAGATTCAGCAGTCATACCTCTATTTTTCCAACTGCATGGGTGTCGTGAAGTTTGCCCCTTTTGTCTTAAGAAGCATGAAGTTGGCTTTGGACTAGTTTTTGATGGTGGTTTCCTTAATGGGGGGTGAGATATGAATGTCTAGGGTGATTAGCTTGTGGTTGGATCTGACCAGCGAGGAGTTGACCTCTGGCATGGAACACCGGTTACCCATATTGGTAATGACCAGGTCCAGGATACTGCTGCCCCTGGTGGGGGTGTGGACAAGCTGATCCAAGGCACTGGAATTTACAAATTCCAGAAAATGTTGAGTGAATGAATTGGTACATGAGTAGTTTTCCCAGTTGATGGTGGGGTAGTTGAAATCGCCCATAATTAATGTATTGGGTTGTACTTTAATATTTTTCAGGATCTTAAGAAATGAAGAGTGGGAATCCTGGGGCATGGCGAGGGATCTGTAACAAGCTACAACCTGGATTGCAGTCTTGCCCAATGTTAGTTGCACTTGGATAATTTCGGATGCATTATGTTGAGCAACTAGCCTGGAAATGTGGATATCTTAATTAATATGGACACGCCTCTGCCTTTAGTGTTTCAGTCCAGGTTAGGTGGCTGAAAGGTGTGGTATGAATTATAGCCTGGTAATGCAGGGGTGCTCTCTGGAGCCTTGAACCAGGTCTCTGTCACTGCACAGATGTTGATGTTCTCCATTTTAAGGAGTGCCTCTAATGAGTGCATTTTGAGGTTTAGACTTCTAGCACTGAGTAACATTACCCTCAGAGGTTGCTTGCTTGTACCTGTAATGGTGGTGAATTTGGCATTTGAACCTTGCCTACAAAAGGCACTATAGGGGTGGCAAAAGCCTTAACCAGTATCCGGAATCCCAGGGGCGACAGGTGCAGGCCATCTCTGGCAAAGCAACGTGGTCTGTCGACCATGTCATCCTAGGCAGACAGATACTGGATCCCCTTAGAATGACACCAGAAGCTTAGCCAATTGTTGAAGTCAATCATTTTGTCCTTGTACTGTGGTATCATTCTGGGTGATGGCAGGATGCTACTCAGGGCTAGGGTCATACCTGCCTGGGCTACAAGATCCGAGAGCTCCTCCATGTCTCTTTTCATGTAGTCCAGGGAGGTACATCTCCGGTCATTCACACCAACATGCACAATGACAGAGTCATATTTGTACTTCTTGTGGAGTGACCTGAGTGTGTGTGTTATGTGGTGGATCCTGGCACCCGGCAGGCAGCTGACAGTAACTTTCTCCTTGTTTAGCCTGGTGAGTGAGACATCAGTGTGCCTGACTACAGAGTCATCTATGATTAGTGTGTTGGGTATGTTGTTTTGCCTTATGGGCTGAGGTTGAGTGGCACACTGATTTTGTGGGCTATGTGTCATTTGGATAGTGTTGGGGGGTGGTGGTTGTCTGCGTTTCAGCTTGGGAGATCTCTGTTGCTTGGGCAGATTTTTATTGAGACCCTCTGTGAATGTGGGTGTGTGCTTTGTGTTTCTATGTGTGGGTTTTGAAGGCCTATGTGTTGAGTGTGGTGTGGTGCATGTGTTAACCTTCTCCTCTTGACTGTCTAGTCCAGTCCTGGCTGGAGAAAGCTTTGCTTCCAATTTGGCTATATAAGTGCATCTCTCACAGGTTGTAGTATTTGGTGGTAGGAGGAGATGGTTGTCAGTGTACATGAGGCAATTGCTACATTGTCCCAAGATGCCCAGATTCATCAGGTGGACAGGAGAAAATACCAGGAGCTGGCCCATGGGCATGCCTGGATAGGTGCTTATTAATTTAAGTACTAAGAATTGTTTTCCTCTTGACAAGTGAGGAAAGTCAAGTGCTGTAATAAGTTGTAGTTTATTTAGTGCTTACAATGAGTTCTGAGCAAGTGCTGAGTACAAGGAAACAGTTTTGAGTGCTGAAACTAAACAAACTGGCTAGTTCTAGCTAAAACTAGTTAGTTTTAGCACCAAACCCAAGAAGAGAAGCTGGCTGCGGCCTGTTTGGTGATCCACAGCTTTGTTCCAGATGATGCAAGGGTCTGCAGGCTTGTAGCCTTTTTCTGGTAGATGCCTCGAATAACAACCAGACCAATCAGGTATGTTAAGCACAGACACTCACTCTCTAACCAGAAAGAGTCAGGAATCGATGCACTCTGCTCCTACTCTCACCAGGATCAGAATATAAGCACAGATTCTAAGCTGTCACCTATAAAACAGTTATTAAGCTTTCTGGTGATCAGCAGTCTCCAGGAAATAATGTTAACTGCACTCCTTCTCTCACCAGGAGAAAACAGAAGCACTAATCCCAAGATGACTACTGATAGGCAGAATGTGGGCTCTCCAGTAACTGGTGGTCTTGCAATAGATGCTTAAATGGAAGATGAAATAAAATGGTTTAGCCTAAACACTGCAGTGTGCACTAGAGGAGTTAGATGTGAAAGTAGGTAACTTAAGTTTTACCTGTCTAAAAGTTAAGTTTTAATGGAGAATCACTATTTGTAAAACAGCAAGAAAGATTGAAAGGGGGTTGTCACTTTTGTATTCTGGTACTATGGAATAGAGTAGGATGGACAATAAATTTAAATAGTTGAAGGGGAATAATTTCACAAAATGATAATTTTGTGCTTACTCACACCAGCCAGTAAAAGCAGAGAGGACATGAGATGTATGGTCAAATTAACATAAGGGGCAAGCAACTAGAAAGACAGTGGTGTTCAAGAACACAACAATAACTGGGTAGGAGGGTGGGAAAATTTTCTGTCTGACACAAGAGACAGAGCTGTGGTCTCTTTTCAAGTTTTAGTATGCAGTTCAAAGCGTAATACAAGTAAAACACAGTGTAAAAAAAACAAATCACAGTATACAAAATAGAAAAAGGCAATAAAGTAATACAAAACACAACAAATAAAAAGCAAACTAACCTTTCCCTCACAGCAAACTGTAGCAGAATCTGGGTGAGCCTTTCCAGTAAAGCTGGGAAGAAGGCAGGAAGAAATGAGGGTAATGTGGAAGAAGGATACCCTGACAATTCCAATAGTAGTAGGAGCAATGGATCTCATAAAAAAAAATTACAGTTGTATTCAGATATGCTACTAATACATGTAACTCTTATGAACTGCAGAAGGAGTCAATTCTGGGTACATTGTGGGTGCTGCAAAGAACCCTTTTGGTTAACATCAAAGACTGAAACAACACTAATTTCATAAACTTTAAACTTACATTCACTTAAGAATGGGGTCCATTCCCATTATGGTACCAGAAACCCAAAATAATTGGAGAAATTAAACTGGCAGATTAGTTTGGATAAGCCATGCTTGTGTGAACAAATTATAGTTAACTGTATGGCATGTGCATCCACAGTAAATGTATGCAATGTGAAACTATTTAATTTTGAGGTCAAGGACATTTTCCTTATGTGGTTTTGCCAATCTAAGTATCTATCCTGTATACAGCTGTTGCATTAGTCTTTTAACTAGAGTGCCCCTTAGAGCTCAATAATGGTTTCTGTTTTAGGCAGTCTTGGAGCACAAGCACCTACATGACAAGCTTGTGGATACAAAACTGAAAGTGACAGTAGCTGGGAGCTGATTAAGCTGACTGAATGCAACTGCAACAAGGCAAAATTAAATTTCTGTCTGTGGCAAGATTGCTAGACATTGTGCATCCTGCATGGGGTCCTACTCATGGATTAGCCATTAAAGTCATATACATAGCCATCTATAACTATAACATCATTATAATTTTAATTTGTAAGTATACTAATACATTTGGTATATTTCCATCAGTCAAGGACTTCTATTAGCTAAAATGGCAAATGGATATTCTATAAGTAGGACAAGAAGCTTGGAGGTAATACTCATCACTGTAATCTTATAGGAATTAGTGGTGCACTAAATTCCAAGACAGCAGGCATAAATGTCCTACAAAGACAGTCAACTTTAGCTTTAAAACCCCAGCATGTAAAGATGCTACTATACTAGGTTTTGAGAGCAACCACCATTATACCTTATCCTCATGAAGAAGTAGATTAACACTATAAAAAGCAGTGGTTCAAAGGGCTGAAATAACATCCTTGGATGTTTCACCAGTACTGTACAATATTATCATATACTTCACTGTTTGTTCATAAGCTGTGGCAAAGATCTAAAGTAGTTCCTATCTACAGTGGAGAATCTGTTGGTTCCTTTGGGACATACAGAACCATTAGTGTCACCAGTAAAATGTGCAGGTAGAAGATGATTATTGCACTGGTTCAGGCAGACATGGAGGGCCTTTTGCACCCAGAAAAATCATCCTGTCCTTATGAGATAAGATGTTATTGGGTAGGATGGTATCATGCAATATCAATAAATACACATAAAGGACAATAAAAAGGTCAGTGAACTCAGATGATAAAAACAATGAGATTTGGTTCTTATCAGTATGGGACAGTTTTGCTCCCAACCAACTGCAACTTCCTCTACTGTTAAGTCAGACCACAAATCATAACTCTGGACCTCTTAGAATAAGCAATCTCGACAAAGCCTAAAATAGTGTGGGGGCAATGGCACAAAAATAGGAATATATTTTAAATATTGCTCTTATAAATTTAGAAAGTTGTGACAGTAACATATTTTTGTAGTAGCATGCATTTTCTGAAGGATATGAAGTCCGAAACTTAAATGCATATCATTAATTAGTAACTTCAATCCTCAGTGATTTGCCAGAAAAGCACAATTTTTTTAAGGAACAGACCAAAAATGTAAGTCAAAGATCTGGACATTCTGTAAAAATCTTGACAGTTCAGAGTTAAGCCACAAATCATTCACATTCTCCTTAAGACTGAAGCCTGAAGCAACTTCACATACATCAGCATTCAGAAATTATGCAAAGGCTTATATACTAAAACTGAATGATGACCTATATATACAGATAGTAAATAAAATAAAAAAAATGTAGAAGAGTTGTTATACACACTATCATGTTTTATATTTTTTGCACGGATGCAGCCTTACTCTTTACTTTTTATATTATCTGTATGAATCGTAATGGACATATGTAAATGAATGTTAACATCTGTTATATTAGTCAGAAGGAATGGGTAGTCCTTGCAACTGCGTATACTGGCTGGCAAGTGGTAGTCCCCTTCTTAAGTGCTTCCTCAGAGAGGTGTTAGTTGAGTCCCTCAGGGATCCATTTCAGGACCTCTCCTATTCAGCATATACTTCCCTGATCTCCAGATCATATGAGGGGCTCTCTAGTTAACCAAATTTGCGAATAATTATAAATGGTATGTCATCCTAAGTTCTCTATCTGTTATGCAAAACATGCAACTTTAACTTACATATGTTAATAGCTGGTGTTGCTCGCCCCTCTCTAGTATAGATGATGAACAAGCGGGGTAGTTAGTTTATATGCTTTATTACACAGAAACACATCAGAATGAATAGCAGCATTATGAAATATAAACAAACTGATTAACAGACATACTACACAGAGATATATGCTTACATCTCAACAGCTTACTACAAAATGGTAACCAGGCTCGAGCATGCTGAGTATTTATATACTTGTATAAGCTCCTAGAAAGCTTCTTAAAGGTATACATGCATATTGATCTACATTCTCCCTCTTAAATAGATTGCCCTTAATGAAATTACATTGGAATAATACATGCAATAATACAGACATCAGAAACAAACACAATGTTCATGTCCAAGTTGCCGTATATGTATAACATGGTCTGGAAATGCAACCTGATCTAGTAACATAGTAATCAGAACTGAGTTTAGCAACAGAGACAGTCTTTGGTGAGAAACTCATCAGGAACTTCAGGATTCATCTCAGGAACAGGGATATTTTCTGGAATGTCCTCTGGAACTGGAACACTGGATAACTCACTCTGAGATAAAGTGTCTTTCTCACAGGCCAGGTGCTGTGGTACAGGCTGGTACACCGGCATCAAATGTTTACAATTCCTCCTAAACTCAACTACTTGTGATTCCACAATGTACACTCTCAGCTCTGGACAAATACTCTTCATGACTCCAATCTAATCATAACATTTGCACATTTGCATTCTCACTGTTTTTGCTTCATGTAATGGATTGAGCAGTTTGGTGGACTTGTCATAATAAGACTTCTGGGATAAGCATTTCTTTAACAGATGGGGTTTCACTGATCTGTTATTCTTAGCACTTGGAACCAATAAACTACTACTGACTGGTAATGTAGTTCCGGTTTGTCTTGACAGAAGTCTCTGGGCAGGTGAACCATGATGTTTATCTTGAAGAATATTTCTGAGATTCAAGAGATTCAGGAAAACATCACTATTGTTTCATTTTGACTTCTCTAGTAACTGTTTTGCACTTTGAACTGTACGTTCTGCCAAACCATTTGACTGTGGGTACTCAGGACTATTCTTAACATGGATAAAGTCCCACTCTTCAGTGAATCCTTTGAATTGCTGGCTAATAAACTGTGTGCCATTGTCAGAAATAACTTTGTGCGGACTACCATAGACTGCAAAAAAGGTGCTTCATCTTATTAATGACAGTACTGGATGCTAGATTAGAAAGTAGGTCAGTCTTGAACCAATTTGAGTAAGGGTCTACTCACACCAAGTAATGCTTGACCATTCCATTCAAAGATGTCAGTGGCTACTGTCGACCAAGGTAGTTCAGGAATCTGGTTTAGCTTAAGTGGTTCCTTCGGTTGATGTGGCTTTGTACTGTTGCATACAGAACAAGATAAAAGTACTCTCTCAATTTCTTGTGACATAGAAGGCCAAAATACTAGTCCTCTTACTGCCCTGTTGGTAGAATCAGTTCTTGGGTGGCTATGATATAAGATAACAATATATTCTTGTTGCAAGGACTTTGGAACAATTACTTTTGGACTTTTCCCATTGTCAGTCAAAATCTCATCTCTGTAATGAAAATAAGGTTGCACTTCTTGAGGTAAACTAGATTGCTTTGATGGACATCCTTGACTGATAAAGTGGTTGAGCTTCTGTAAAACAGGATCTGATGCTGTGAGATTTCTAAGCTCATCGAGACATGTGGAAGAAAATTTTCTCACTTCCATTACTTCAAAATCAACAACTAGATGAGCAACCTGGTTTTCATTCTGTTCAGTGTTTTTTCTGGGCAATCTGGATAATGTATCAGCAAGATAAAGAAGTTTGCCTTTTGTGTAGACAAGATTGAAATTATACTTTTGCAATCTCAACATCATACTTTGCAATCTGGCTGGAGTTGTATGCATAGGCTTTCTCAAAATGGTGAGTGACTAGAGGTTGGTGATCTGTTTCAATATGGATAGGAACTTCAAACATGCAAACACAATTGCCAATAGTTCTTTCTCTATCTGAGCATACTGCATTTCAGTTTGGGTTAGAGATCTGAACACAGAGGTAACAGGCAGACCCTCTTGAAGAATGACAGCATCACAGGAAAGAGTAACTGGCTTGTGAACATCATAGTGTCTGAGAGTTGGTGGACTAGCAATTCTCTGTTTCAGAACATCAAATGCTATTTGATGCTGTTCCAACCATGACCAGGATACATCTTTATGTGTCAGCTGTCAAAGTGGTGCTGCTAGTTGGCTTAAATCTGGAATGAACTTGCCTAGGTAGTTAACCATGCCAAGAAAGCATTGAAGGGCTTGAACATTGTCTGGAACTGGCATCTCAAGAATAGCTGTTTGCTTGGTAGGGTCTGGTTGTAAGCCTGAACTGGTAAACCAAATGACCGACATGGTAACTTCTCATAACCTAAACTTGTATTTCTGAGGATTTAGGTTAAGACTCACTTCACGTGCTCTTTTCAGAACTTTCTTGAGGTTTCTGTCATACTCAGCTTTACCATTACCTCCTACTAAAAGATCATCTACTATAATAGCACGGGGTACCCAGAAAAAATTTACTCCATAGCATGCTGAAAGACTTCACTGCCAGAATTTATCTCAAATGGCATTCTCAAAAATCTGTACCTGCCAAAAAGAGTACTGAACATAGTTAGCAACGAAGATATGTGATTAAGCAAAATTTGTCAAAATGAACTCTTTGCATCTAAGACAGAAAAAAACAGTGGCATTTGGCACCAGTGCTGCAACTTCTTCGAATGTATGCATAGGATGATTAGGTCTTTTCAGTGCTTTGTTCAAATCTCTGGATCAGTACAGTTTTAGGGCTTTGTTCAAATCTCGTGGATCAATACATATTCTGACATCATCTGAGCTTTTCTTATGAGATACCACCATGGAAGATACCCATTCAGTTGTTTCAGCAACTGGACAAATTACACCTTGTTGCACCATTTTGTCTAGCTTGACTTTGACTCTCTTCTGCATAGCTACTGGAACTTTCTGAGCTGGCCTGACAACTGGGCTGACATCTGGGTCTAACTTCATGGATTACACAACTTGTAATTTGCCTGGTTTGTCTTTGAAAAGAACAGCATAGGTAGAACAAATGTACTGGGTGAAATTAGAACTGTGGTCTTTTAAGCTAACATGATGGACTTCCTTATTAAATAAAAGCAGTCCCATTTTTAAACTGTCTCTGAGCCCTAATAATGATTGTACTTGCCTTTTGACCACATAAAATAACAAGTCAAAGCTTCTCCCAGCAGAGCAACATGAACATACTGCTGAGCCTTTGGTATGAATCTCTTCCCTACCATAAGCAACAAGCTTTGCACACTTTGACAAATCAAGCTTCTCACAAGCACATACTCTACCAAATGTTTCTGCAGACATAACATTGCAGTTTGAACCTGTACCATCTTTGAGTTCTATGGGTCTTCCAGTTATCTGAACAGTACAAAATACTTCATTCTTTGCCCATAAATTTACTGCATTGTCTGTTTCATAAAGCACTGACACATCATCAATATAAAAAGTAGGGTTACGGCTTTCTAATTGATTAACTTTGTTTCTTTGAATGTTCCCTTTTAGTAAAATAATGTGTCCCTCTTGATTTACAGAACCTTTTGAAATGATTCCTTTTATTACATCTGTGACATTGCTGACCAAAAGCTAAACATTTTTCCCTTTTAGGCTCATGACCTACCACAATTATGACAGTTGGCTATGAAACTGGGTATAGGCACATGCTTTGAGTTTGCTGACTCACACTTATGCCTTCCTGAGATTGTGCATACTCTGGAATTTGCTAGAAAGCTATGGGATTTCCCAGTGACTGTTGTAGAGGTTACAGTTGCTGCCATGTGCTTTTAACCATGTTCTGCATACTATCAACATGAGCACTAGAAGTTGCTGGAAGCATGCGTCTCTCATTTGTAAGCATATTTGTGTGCTTTTCTGTAAGCTCATATATCTGACAAATCTCAATGGCCTTATTCAAAGTTAAATCACTGTCATGAAGGAAACTCTTTCTCACAACAGCATCTTTAATACCACACACATCTGTCTTTTATCAACTCATCCATTAAATCATCAAATCTGCACATTTTAGCCTTTTTTCTGAAATCAGTTATATATGCTACAAAAGTTTCACCAGACTCTTGATCTCTTGTTTAAAATAAGTGCCTTTCTATTGTAACATTTATTTGGGGGTTACACATTTCCCTAAATTTACATTTTAAGCACAAGAGGTCTTCCCTTGACTCAGCTGTTACAACTATATGACAGTCCCCCCTCTCCTGCAAAGACAGCAGGTGCATATATAAATGAACGCTCCCTTTCCATGGCTTTTGACCCAGCTAAATTAAGAAGAATAAATGTGCGTGTGTGTGTGTGTATATATGTACAAATATATATATATATATATATATATATATATATATATATATATATATATATATATATATATATATATATATATAACTCTTAATTGTAATTTCTGATGCAGAATGTATACCATATTTCTTCCTTATTCAGAGATCTCCATTTCTTGTTCCTGATATTAAAATGAGTTCTCTAGAAGTTTATAGGTGGTTACTGGGCTATAAACTAGCCATGTGTGCCCAATATAATACTAGATAAGCCCAATATCAAGGAGCTTGCTTAAACTCGAGACCTTAATTAGCAATGAGTGCCCATATCTAGGAGGTTCATATATGAAATCTCCAGCAGGAATTTATGGTTCCCCATCCAGTCCATGCTTAAACAAGGTCATAGAGGGGCTTTACTTGATGTGAACTGGCAGCCTATTCCAGAGGAGTGGCAACCTCTGAGAGACATATCTGTCTCTCCAGCAGGTCCTATTTATGTCACAGGCAAGGTTAAGGTCCCTGGGGTGGGTGACCCTTGTCCCATTTGACTCATGGATGAGCAGCATTTCCATTAGGTTTGGATCCAAGATTGCCCTGTAGGCCAGGCACAAGTCTCCTCTAAGTAGCCTGTATGCTACTGTGTACAGTGACAGTGACTTCAGTCTGTCAATGTATGACATGTGCTGGAGATCTTGAATTTTTTTGGTTAGAAATCTCTGAGGTCTCTCAAGTTGCTGCAGGTGCCTGGTAAGGTACAGACCAATGATGAGGGTCAAGTATGGGCGTGTTATGATCTCTTTTGCTCTTGAGGCAGTGCTTTTGCCAGTGAGGTGTGTGACATAGAATGCCTTCCTTACCAACGTAGACACATGGTGGTCAAGGTTTAGCCTGCAGTCAACTTGGGTTCTCAAGTCTCTTACTACTGAGTTGTTGCTTAGGATATTACTGTTTGTACGATAGTCTTCAGGGATATCATTTTTACCTAAGGGGATGATAATGCATAATGGGTTTGGCACTAATCATTGGTTTGTGTAAGTCCCTGTTGAAGTATATTGACATCATTTGGGGAGTCATTGATTGCACCTAATTTGCAGTCATTAGCAAACTTAATCAGCCATAGTCCCTCTGTTTTGGTCTGAACTTCTGAGAAGTATATTCCAAACAACAGGGGGCCCAGCACTGAACCCTGTGGAACCCCACTGGTGACAGGTCTTCTGGCTGAGGTAAAGTCCCCTACTTTGAGTGTGATCTGTTGATGAGCCAGTTAGCAACCCACCTGACAACATAAGGGTTGATATTCAACTGGGAGAGTTTATCAATGGTGCCCAAAATCAGGATCATGTCAAAGTCCTTGGCTAAGTCAAGGTATGCTGCATGCACAGATTTGCCTTTGTATATGGCTCTGGTGACATTTTTGAAGAAGTCCACCAGGTTTAACCGACATGACCTGCCTTTGTCAAACCCAAACTGTGTCGGATCAAGGGTCTGGAGATCACCTATATCCTTATTTATAAGGTCCATGATGATTTATTCCATGGCCTTACAGTTAAGGCTGGTTAAGCTTATGGGTCTGCCATTCCTAGGGTGACTAGCTGTACCCCTTTTATGAAGGGTGTTGATGGTTGCTGTTTTTCATTCAGCAGGGATAAAAACAGTACTCAGGTTGTAGTTGAAAAGAATACATAATGTAGCTGCTGACTCTTGTTTTAGACCATTTAAAACACAACCTGAGATGTCATCCGGTCCCATAGAGACCTTGAAGAGAGCATTAATGACTTGCTCTTTGGAGATATATGGTGGAGGAGATGTAGAGGGAATGTTTTGTAGACTGTTTGGAGGGGACAGAGGGTTGAAATTTTTACCAAACCTGTCAGCTAATAGGTTAGCTATTTTCGCAGGATCAGTGTGTATGATGCCATCCACAGCTAGTTCAGCACACATCTGGATCCTACCTTTTAGGTTATGGATGTAGCTGAAGAATGCCTTATGGTTATCCTTAGCCATGGTTGCTAAATTGTTTTTGAAGTTGCCTTTAGAGGATTTTACAAGTTGTCTTACTTGTTTGTTCAAGCAAAAGAGGGTGTTCTTCCAGTGCTGGGACCTCTCTTTTTTATTCTTCCTCTTTTTGTATAACTTAGTAATGCTAGATGTCCACCAAGGAGGCTTGTTTTTTCTTGAGGATATTGTTTTGATCCTATCAGCTACAGCTGTGTCAATATATTTCTATAAGTGTTTATACAAGGCATTTGTGTATATCTCAGTATAGCTGTCAATGCCATCTATGGGAATATGAGCTTGGAAATTATTTTTGTCATCCCTTAAGGGGGTATAATTAACTTTGGTGAGATTGTTTAGCCTGATTTCTCCTGTGAGGGGTTCAGGTGTTACAGCTACTTCAAATGTGACTGATTTGTGATCAGATTTGACCAGTGAAGGTGCTATGCTTGTGGTGGTGCAACAGTCACACTTGTTGGTAAGGACCAGGCCGACAATATTTGAGTTCCTTGTGGTGGTTGCATGATATGTGTTTCAGGGCATTAGTGTTAACAAAGTAGTTCAGAAACCTTTGTGCGAGCATACTGGTACTTGTATAAGTGTTCCAGTCAATAGAGGGATAGTTAAAATCGCCCAAGACTAGAGAGTTTGGTTGTAATTTGATTGACTTAAGTAGGTTCAATTAAATAGCGTGGGTATCTTGGTTCATTGAAGTGGGCCTATAGCTAACAATGACTTGAAGGGGGGGGGGTCTTAACCATAGTTAATTGAACTTGGAGTAACTCCATGTTTTCCTGTCTAACCAGTCTAGAGGTGTATTTATCTTTGATGAAGATAGATACTCCTCCTCCTTTGGTTCTCACACGTTCATTTTGTAGTCTGAAAGTCTGGAAGGTACTGTAGCCTTGCAAGGCCAGCTGGGGTACTCTCTGCAGCCCTGAACCAAGTTTCTGTGACTGCACAGACATTAACATCCTCCAGGGAGAGGAGTGCCTCCAGAGAGTGGCAGTTTCTGATTTAAACTCCTAGCATTTTGCAGCATAACCTTTAATTTATTTTTGATATTTTCACATAAAAATTTTGTTCTTGAGATCTTGCCTAAAAAAAGGCACTATGGAGGAGGCAAGCACCTTATCTAGTAACCAAAATTCTAGAGGTGAGAGGTTAAGACCACGTCTGGCAAAGCAGCATGGTCTATCAACCATGTCATCCCAGGCTGACACGAATTGGATCCCCTTAGAATGATACCAGAAACTAAGCCAACTGTTGAAGTTAATCATTTTTTGTTTATATTGTAGTATCATCCTAAGTGAGGGTAGAATGCTGCTCAAGGCTAGAGACATACCTGCCTGAGACACATATTCATAGAGCTCAATCATGCCTCTCTTCATATAGTCCAGTGAGGTACATCTCAAGTCATTTACACCAACATGAACTATGATAGAGTCATAATGGTACTTGTTGTTGAGACACTTGAGTGCATGTGTGATCTGATGGATCCTGGCACCCGATGGACAGCTGACCGTAACTTTCTCCTTGTCCAGCCTGATGAGTGAGACATCTGTGTGTCTCACAATGGAATCACCTATGACTAAATAATTTGGGATAGCCAGCTACAGACCCCCCTCCATGACTCAGGACACCCACTCCTCCAACCTAGTCCTACTTGACTTCATCAAGGTACCCCTAACACCCTGATCCATAGTGACTTCAATTACCCCACCATAGACTGGGTGAACTATTCCTGCACTAATGCACTCACCCAATGATTCCTTGACTTCATCAGTTCTAAAGCACTAGACCAGCTCATCTTATCCAGAAGATAACATTCTAGACTTGGTTCTCACCAACATGGGTGACCTCTGCCCCCCCCCCCCACCACCACATAGTAAGTTCTTCGCTGGTGAGATCAGACCATTGGTCTGTCTCATTCAAAGTTTCTATCCCCCCCAGCCATAACCAGGCTACAAAACTTCTCAAAAGCTAACTACAAACTTCTAAGGGAGGTCAGTAGCTTCACACCACCACTCCTTCACAGAATGCAGACAACTATGCTGAACAGTACGCCAGTGCAGTATACAAGCACTTGTACAACTGGATAGACTCAGCAATACCCAACAGAACTAAAACCTGCTCCTCAAGGAAACATAAACCTATCTGGTGGACATCCTCTATCAAAAGGCTTTACAACAAAAGTAAGAAACTGTTGCCCAAGGGTAAAAAGGAACAAATTCCCAATTGGAAAAACTCCCTCCTTGGCCTCAACAAGCAAATTAGATTACTAGTGAAAACCTCCAAAGCCAATTATGAATTGAAACTAGCCTCTGAAACAAAGGGTAACCACAAAACCTTCTTCAGTTACGTCAGGAACCTCCGTGGCAAAGGCCAGGTTTGTTCCAAATTAGTTCTTAATGGTACCACTTACACTGATCCTGTTGACTTCACCCCCTGCCCCCCCAAAGGCCCATATGACATCCCCTGATACTTGCCCCGCATCTCATATCTCCATAAATTGTGTTAAAGTACCTATCCAAGGTAAAGAACACAGCTGCCATGGGATCTGACAGTATCCCAGGCTATATTCTGCACAATTTCCAGCAAGAACTAGCCTTGCCATTGAGCACTCTATTCAACCACAGCTTAAGTACAGGGTAGGTGTCACTACTGACCATGGAAAATATCACCCCATTAGCTTGACAAGTCTGATCTGTAAAGCCATGGAGCATATTATTATGGACCTCATAAACAAGGTCATAGGCAATCTCCAAGCACTTGACCCCACCCAGTTCGGATTCGTCAAGGGCAGATCTTGCGTGTTGAAACTGGTTGACTTTTTGAGACTGTCACTAAGGCCCTGGATGAGGGAAAGTCATTACATACAGCTTACCTTGACTTGGACAAAGCCTTTGACACAATCCCCCACTCAGGCATCATCGAAAAGCTAAAATAACTTGGCATAAATCCCTATCTCATTAGGTGGGTGGCCAACTGGCTCACTGACAGCACCCACAAGGTCAAATAGGTGCTGCCACCTCTAACAGCAGATCTGTCACTAGGGGTGTTTTCCAGGGATCTGTCCTGGAACCCCTACTGTTTGGTATCTACTTCTTAGAGGTCCAGGCAAAGAAAAAAGGCATGTGGCTAACCAAGTTTGCAGACAACTGTAAGCTGGGTGCTGTCACAACAACAAATGACTGGTGCCAAAGTCATGGCCTTAATGTAAATGCAAAAAAAATATTATCATACCATTCCACAAAAACACAACCCCTGCTGATTACCACATCAACAGCAACCCCCTAGGCACACAACCTGTGGTGAGAGACCTGGATGCACAGGTTGACAACAGTCTCACATTCGACCATCATGTAGCGGAAATGGTCAGAAAAGCATTTTACTTGGTTCATCTCATAAGTAAAGGGATTGCATCCAGAAAAAAAGAGGTTATTACCTCTCTGTACTCCTCCCTCATTAGGACAATAATTGAGTACAATGCCCTGTTTAGTATGTACCTCTCCAAACACCTGCACCAGCTGTAATGGCCACAGAAATACCTCACAAAGAGAATCCATGGCCCCCAACACCTGTCCTATGTGGGCAGGCTCAAATCACTATCACTCTACTCGGTATCATACAGATTGCTCAGAAGTGCTCTGTGTCTCAACTACAAGACAATCTCAGACCCTGCCCTACTAGAGATGCTCCATATCCGTAAGTCTAACTCCTCACACATTACCTGATCAACAGGTCTAAATCTAATATGTGATATTAACAAAACCTGCTGGAGAGACAGGTTTGTCTCCCAGAGGCTGCCCTGTCTCTGAAATCGACTCTCAAACAGAGTACTTCGCTGACCCTCTTCAAGCGCAACCTTGATGAGTGGATGGGAAACCACAAATTTGTCCCAGGGGTTCCATCTGTGTCCCTCATTGACAGGGGCGACAGGTGCTGACTGAGGTTTCCTTTTTGGGGATAAACTCCTGGCTAGGCTTGTAAGGGCCCCAGGGCCATTAGCTTAGTAACCTCCTATGATCCTAGATGTGCTTTGTCTTAAGGTCTTATTTGGTGAGACACTGGTGCTTGTTTTTTATGTGTATTGAGTGCTGTAGGTGCTGTATTAGGTTTAGCATGTTTGCGTTTGTAAGGTCTCTGGTGCACCTATTAGCAGTATAGGACTAAGATAGTGATTGCAAACCTTCTGTTCACACGGATAAAAAAAAAAAAAAATCACATTTTCTCCTGTCAGTTTTTTCCTCAAATATTCCATTATTCTGCTCACTTTCTATGTTTTTTTGTCACTGTGCTTACTTACTTGTCTGTATAGTATCAGACAAGTATTACTCCAAGTGAGTTTTATTTGTTACTGTTTATCAATCTACAGTTTTGTATGAATTTCCTGGAATTTTACTTTGTAGATAACATTATGTTGCATTTTCCAAAAAAAAAAAAAAAAAAAAATTACAGGGATACTTTCAGCTTCAGTTTTTGCTTCTCTTGTTTATTGTTTGCTTCTCCCCTGCTGCCTGCTAACCATCATCCCTCCCACCACTGACCAACTGGCCACTCATTCCCTTTCCCCAGAGTGTCAGCCAGCAAAGGACTGTCATATAGGTAGCCATCAGGGACTTTTCTTGTAAACCCTAACAATCCTCCCCTTGACAGCTGACATGCATTCTTATGGGTGAGGACCCTATAATGACCTCCCATCTGGTAGATGTGCATGTTTCCATGCATGCCATCCTCAGAATGCAGTGTCCCCTCAGAAGGTTATGGATGAAGCAGCTTGGTAGGAGTAGAGTATGTGTCCCTGACTGACTCACTACATACCTCTCTGTAATCTTCAGTGAGATCAGGCAATGCTGCATCGAAAATTTCCACCCTTCCACAGAATGGGATATATGTATGTCAGTGCTACTTACTTCCACCTGGTTCCTCCAGACCATGAGCATCTGTTTGGGTCATCTGAGTCACAGTTATAGAATCATAGAATATACAAGGCAAATGAGCCATGTGTCCATTTACTCCTTACCAGTACCTACCCTTAGACCTTACTTCCTTTTTTGAAGACCATTAGGCCAGTCAAGTTATGGGTAAAATTGTGAACACCCAGCCAATTGTCTAACTGCTTTTTAAAGAAAGATACCATTTCACATTGCTTGATCTGGAGTGGAAGTTTATTCCAGAGAAGAGATAGTCATTGCACGAGGAATCTATCTTTCCACCATTTGTTTGGTGCATGATCTTTTTTGTTAAGAACCTTTGAGGTATCTCTGTCTGATATGTCTGCTAATATATATCCCTAAGGGGGCATTATAATCTATGATGGGTTTAATCACTGCAGAATATAGAGAGGTAAGGACTTCTTTCAATCTTGAGGTCTTGAGGAGGTACCCTTTAAGATCATCTGTGATGGATAGATTGAATGTCCTAGCCACTGTTGTGACTTGATGATGAAAGGAGAGGGCATTATCTAACCATGTTCCAAGGTCTTTCACAATATGTTCATTTTGGAAAGGGGTGTTTTCTGTTGAGGGATTGCTTTCCACTTGTGACAATATTGTACCTTTTTAGCATTTAGTTTTATCTCGTCCACTGAACACCATTTGTAGATCAATATGTATGTATACCTTTAAGAAGCTTTCTAAGGGCATGCACAAATGTATAAATACTGAGCATGTGGAAGCCTGACTGCCATTTTGCAGTAAGCTGTTGAGATGTATGCATGTATGTTTGTGTAGTCTGTCAGTTAATGTTTGTTTATATTTTGTAATGCTGCTATCTATCTTGATGTGTTTCTATGTAATGAAGCATAAAAACAAACTACCCTGCCTGTTCATCATCTATACTAGAAAGGGACGAATGACATGGTGCCATAATGGAATTCAGATTCTTCAGTTTGAGACTGAGAGGTACTCAGTTAACACTGGAGGAATATAAAAGAGTGAATCATCCCTACTGCAGGTTGTTGTTGTCTTTCGGCTTTTCCCGGTTAGGGGTCGCCACAGCAGATCTCCGGTCCACTAATGATTGGCAGTTGATTTTCACGAACGCCGAGGTGCCAGCTCAACGTTCAACTCTCAATGAAGGCACTCCCATTTACGCATGTCTTTCGAACGCCCACCCAACCTCGGGGAGGACATGCAGACTCCACACAGAAGGCACTCCCTGCACTCCATCCGAGAATCGAATGGGAGGAACCTCTTGCTGTGAGGCAACAACGCTGCCACTGCACCACAAAACAGGACCGAAACAAATTTCAGGTATTAAAACTATTTCTTATTTGCAAAATATGAAATGAGGCATTCAGAACGCTCTAAACAAATTTCTAAGTAACCGAAATATCCAAAACTATGATATATTAATAGAAATATTCAAAATGATTATGGAAAATGTTTCAAATAAAGTCTGAATCACATAAAGTGACTAAAATAAGGGAAACAACCACATTTTTTGCTAAGCACTACTTTTTTTGCATTAATCAAAGCTATTTCAGTTGCCTGAAGTGTATGAAGTGCTTGCATGTTTGTGCAGTATTATAGTACAGTTATTTAAAAAAATACAGCTATTTCAAAGCATATTTCGCAAAGTAATGCATTTTGAAGCGTTTATTGTGCATTTGAATGTTTACAGGCACACAAAGCAGTCTGTTCATATATAATTACAAGGGCCATATTTTTCAATGTGTTTGGGCATAATTTGTTGGCATGGCAGACGGATTTCAAAAGCCAGCTCCACTTGTGTTTGACAATAATATTGCAGAGAACTGTAGAGTGTTTGAGCAAGAGTACGATATTTTCATACAGGCTACATTTTCTGATAAAGATGACCATACAAAGGCATTTATTCTTCTTATGCTCCACAAAAAGAATAAATCCACGAACTTGCAAGCTAGTAATGCAAACTTTTTATTCTATAAAGTGCTTTTTGTATGGCTGGATAGCTAGACTTCTTCAGATCCAATTAAATATTCAAAACACAGTATATAACATGAACATCAGTCAGCTGATCCACCCTACTAATTAGAACAGCTGATCAACACCAACCAATGCATATACATACCCTCACAGCCTAAGCCAAAATGCCTTAAACACACATAACATGAATCATATCTACTTCTAGACAAATTAAAACCTACTAACATATTTATTAATTTAAATCATAGTTTATATATCTATAAATATTCTAAAAACATTCTAAAACTTATAAAATACTTAATATACTATATGAAAAGTATAGAAGTCAGGAACCATACCTATAAATTAGTTTCTGACTTTAATTATGTACATACTCCAAAAACCATGTAATTTAAACAAACTAAAACAGTTAAACTAATGATGCATAACTCATACATCGCTCCTACTGGGACAACTCTATTTAGTAAAATAATATAATATAATATGCATAACGTAAAATTCATAAAATGTTTGCTATGTAGAATAATACACATTTCTGCCCTAAAAGGTTTTTAAAAAACTGCTTTAAAAATATATAGCTTTGATTATCTTAAAAGACTTTTCAGTTTTAAAATACATTTGATAGAATACATCTCATTAAGACCTGGATAGAGACATGCAAATGTATGTATTTGCCAAAACAATTCCATTTTTTCAAGTAACAAATGTACTGGGCCACCTCTAGCATCTGAGGTTACACATTCTATAGCTCTAAACATAAAACCATGATTAGGAAAAGAGTGAGTGTGTCTAGCTAAGCCATTGTCTAGTTTGTTATTTTTAATGCTATACAAATGTTCATATACTCTGTCATTCAACCTTCTATCAGTCTTTCTGATATAGAAGGCAGGGCAGCTGTGACACTTAGCAAGATAGACCACTCCTTTTGTATTACAATCAAACCTATGTTTAGGAGTATATCTAACCCCTCTGATAGAGAAGTTTGTCCCTACCTCTGTGTATCTACAATATGGGCACATATGACATTTAAACATGCCCCCATGTTTTGTACTAAAATTAATAGGTTTATGAGTTTCTAATAGATTCTTCAAATTCCTACCTTTCTTAAAGACTACCTTAGGAAAATCATGTAGTTCTTTAACAGTAGGTACGTCTGTTTTTATAAATTCCCAATTATTTCGTATTATGTTTACAAAATCATAGCTATCCATATAAAGTGTGAGAATAAGACTACATGGGTTCACAGGTTTTCTAGGTAGCTCATCCAATAAAATGCCCTCTTGGGCAATAACACTATCTAAACCTATGTTAGAGAGTTTAGGGACTAAAATAGGTCTATAAGTACCTAAAATTCCCTTTTTTTATTACCTCTTGACTTATTTCATCCAATAATAAATCCGGATAGCCCATCTTTTTAAATATTTCTACTAGTTTGTTACATTCCTCCAAAAAGTCCTGTTCATCTGAGACCATTCGGGCCGCCCTTACTAATTGTCCTTTTACTACGGAATGTTTTTGAAATGATTTGTAGCAACTACTATAATGAAGAAATGTGTTGGAATAAGTTTCCTTTCTAAATATACTTGCTTTCCCACATTTGTTTATTCTGTCCTTTCTTAAATCTATATCAAGGTAAGATATTCTATCACTGTTAAAACACTGTGTAACTTTTAAGAAATCAGTTGTGTTATTTAACTGGTTAACCAAGGACAAGGCTTCATTTTCGTTTCCTTTGAATAAAATAAATATATCATCCAGGAAGCGAGTATAAAAACTAATCTGTTCCATAAAATGTAGGTCACTCCAGAAATATGTTCCTGTTCCCAAAATGCCATAACTAGGTTGGCAAAACTGCTACCACAGGGGGAGCCCATAGCAACCCCTATATTTTGTAAAAAGTATCTGTTGTTGAAAGTTAAGTTGTTGGACAAAACAATGTCCAACAACTCTTCTATTCGTTTCACTTCACTTTGGGGAGCCCCCATCCTATGTAGCAGTAAGCCTACCCATTCTATACCTTCATTGTGTGGGATGGAAGAATATAAGTCCCTCAAATCAATTGTAAGGAAATTAAAATCATCCCTGTATTCGAAATTGTTCAAGTTGGACAAAAACGTACGGGAATCCTTACAAATTTGACTTTGTTGGGTTACATATTTTTTAAGCATATGGTCAATAAATTTTGAGCAAGCATACATAATGCTGGCTCTAGCATCCACTAATGGTCTCATAGGGGGGGTTAGTGATAGACTTGTGACTCTTTGGAACTCCAAATATAGTAGGTATTCTTGGTGCTGGTGTATCAAGAAAATTAGCAATTCCTACATCTATCCTTGCTTCAATAAACAACTCATCAAAAATAGAACGAATTCTAGCATAAGCTATGTTTAGCTCATTTTTAGATACTTCAGTGTATGTTTCACTTGCTAAAATTTCTTCCATTTTCTTAATATATTCATCCAAGTCTAGTATCACTAACCCACCCACTTTGTCCGGTTTCATTGTTCTCACTCGGGCTTGCTGAAGCACAGATAAAGCTTCCTTTTCTTCTCTAGTTATGTTGAATTTCAAAGTACAACTTTTTTATTGTTATTTTTGTTTGAAGTTACTTGGTTAAAAAAATCTAATATACACACTTTTTCAAACAAAGCTATAGTAGGTTGTAATTGAGGGCAGAAAGTACTAGATACATAAAATGGTGTTACTGTGTGTTGCCCCTCCCCAAACAAATCTTTAAAATTAAGTTTTCTTGTAAACAGTTTAAAATCTGTAATTAATTCTGCTATGTTAGTTTTTACTGTGGGGACAAAAGTAAGTCCTTTTGCTACCAAATCAGCCAGCACCAAATCCACTTTAAATTCAGAATAATTAAAAATATTAAAGTCACCTTGCGTGTTACATACTACTGTGTGTTTTAAACCATTTAGTTCTGAAGTCTGACTTTCCAGTCCTTCACTCTCTATTGTTTTTGATGTGAACTGTAGTAAACTTATGTTAGTAGGTTTTAATTAATTTATCTAGAAGTAGGTATAATTCATGGTATGTGTGTTTAAGGCATTTTGGCTTAGGCTGTGAGGGTATGTATATGCATTGGTTTGTGTTGATCAACTGTTCTATTTAGTAGGGCAGAACAGCTGACTGCTGTTCATGTTATATACTGTGTTTTGAATATTTAATTGCATCTGAAGAAGTCTAGCTATCCAGCCAGACGAAAAGCGCTAAACATTTT